>NC_092163.1:55593585-55706085 GCF_045791955.1 Oncorhynchus clarkii lewisi
GCCCCTGTCTCCTCTGGGTGGAGACCCTCTGCTCTCTGCCATGTCCCCTGAGGCCTCGGTCGACTCCAGCCGCAGATCCAGCTTCAGCATAGAGGACACAGATATACTGTAGATGGAGTATACACACACACAATGTAGAACCACACACAGAGTGTGTACACACACACACACTGTAGAACCACACACATAGTGTGTACACACACACACAATGTAGAACCACACACATAGTGTGTACACACACACACTGTAGAACCACACACACACTGTAGAACCACACACATAGTGTGTACACACACACACAATGTAGAACCACACACATAGTGTGTACACACACACACTGTAGAACCACACACACACTGTAGAACCACACACATAGTGTGTACACACACACACATATGGTACGTATTGTACACACAGTAGAAATACACCCAGAGCACTGATATACTGTGACATGCTTATGCTCTGTTCAACAACCCTGCCAGCATACATTTGCACTCTAAACTCCCACACACACACTCCAAGCATGCTGTACAAACACTGATACACACTTACACACACAAACTTGACATTCTCATAGATGCACACCCTTTCTTAGCACTCGTATAGATACACATTCAACAGCAATATGAGAAATGAAACCACGTTTCAGATTGAAATTATTGTGTCCTACCACTGTAAATATCAGAGCACCTCTGAATGATAAACAATCTATTACGCACACACACGCACACACGCACAGCACAGACAGATTCTAGTTCACTCTAACACAGAAGAGACCCTGTTATTTGAAAGGTGAGGCACTGACAAAGGTTTGAGACACAGACCTCGACCCCTTACTTTGTAAAACACTGGCATGACCTCGAGTCTGCAAGCTATCGCCTTCTCCTGTGTCACCTATGACCTTTAGCCTTAAGGGTACTGCCAAGTCCACTCCATGACCTCTGACCCCTGTGTGAACTCTGGACATTGAGGAGAGATGGTTTGGCCTTGATTGTGAGGTGTTGTAGCGATGCAAGGGGTTATATAGCTCCACAGGTTTCTAAGTAGTGCCACTGTGTAGCATCATAGGGTGCTATGTAGCGACTCAGGATCTCCTGTAGCCCTGACCCAAACCTGCCAACGGGCCTTGTGTTAGCCACCTGAAGACCCACTCTCTCTGGCTGAGATGGAGGGTGGGAGAGGGTTGTCTTTTAGTAAGTTGTACTGTATAGTTAGGAGAGAGAGGACCAGTCATAGAGATTGGCTTAGATAACCCAGTAATGTCATTGTCTCCACTGTAACAAACAAACACACACACACACACACACACACAGCAGTGTGCCTTGAGGCTGTGTTCAAATCAAGACTTTGAGCGAGACTTCGGTACCTCACCCAGTCTGTGCATGTAGAACTGTCAGCTTTGGGTCAACCAGGTTAAACTCGACACTCACCAGGTACTAACCAAACCAACTCTGTAGAAACCAAACTACAGCCGTACAATACATACATAAACTAACAGGAAAACAAATAGCTTTCAGATTTGGGTGAGGGACTGAGGTCAACACTTTGATTTGATATGGCTTATGATCAGTACAGAGAAAAGGAAGTAAAATGATGATTTTAAAGGTATTTGTTTTGTATTCTATTATAGTTTGTTGTTTTATTTGATTTCATCTCCCAATGCACTGGAAGCTATATTATTTAATTGACTTTGTACATGAAAGACTTTTCAGTTTTATGCCTCTTAAAATGTATTTTATTTGTATTTGTCCTTTTTATTTTATTCCTAAAGTACCTTTTTCTCTAAGAGCCATTTAAAGGTGAAAGTATTCAAGCCACTTGCGTGACAGTGTACGACCAGTGGGGAGCCATATTCTATACTTGTCTTTGTGGAAGAATTATTCAAATTTCACCAGGCTTTGAAGAGTTCAGAAGATCATGTACATTTACAGTATGATGTCATTTTTATATTGATTGGGATTTTCTCCCTTTTTTAACCTATAGAAATTGGAGCCAGAGACTAAGTTGAGAGGTGATTTTATTTGATAAAGTTTTAATTGTGATTTGTGAATGTGAAGATGGCCTGTACCGGTACCAAGCCAAACCCAAGCATCACAACAACGGGGTGTTTCCCTTCATGGTGCCACTTTTGACCCCTACTTTGGTTTCCATTTAGACTACTTCCTTCTGATGGAAGTCAGAACTACCATGGAGGAGTTCTGTTGCCATAGCGTTGGCACAGCCTTCTCTCTGTCTGCCAGAGTTCCCCTTTACCCTGCTCCAATGTTTGTAATCAATTGTTTTACTTTTGTGTATATTGTCCAGCCAACATTTTAAAGAGCTTGTCTGCAGATAATGTGGCGTGTTGTCCCCTCTGTGACTGTCCCCCTCCCCCATGTCACTGTATTCGACTGGTCAGGGGAAACTGGCATTCTGGTTTTGCTTTGGATATAAAATGTTTTACCAAAATCCACCCAGCGCTCCCAGAGTGTTTCTTTACTGTCTGGGTGATGTTTCTGTGAGATGTGTGTGTGTGAGTGGTGTGTGTGTGTGGTGTGTGTGTGTGGTGTGTGTGTGTGTGTGGTGCGTGTGCGGGTGTCACCGAGTTTGATCAGTGTCTTGGAACAGCTTCATAATACTGTTATACCTGACACCAACATTGCTGTTCCTATTTTATTCCACCAGGGAGAGTCAGAGACCCATCTGACAAGCCCAGCCAGGGTCCCTCTCTCTCTCGCTCTTTTTCTCTAACTTTCAATTCAATTTCAACTGAACCTCTATGGGATCAGTGTCCCCCCCGCTTGACGGTTGAACTAACGTAGGCTAATGTGATTAGCATGAGGTTGTAAGTAACCAAAACATTTCCCAGGACATAGACATATCTGATATGGGCAGAACGCTTAAATTGTAGTTAATCTAACTGCACTGTCCAATTTACAGTGAAATAATACCATGCTATTGTTTGAGGAGAGTGCACAATTATGAACTTGAAAATATATTAATAAACTAATTAGGCACATTTGGGCAGACTTCATATAACATTTTCAACAGATATGCAATGGTTCATTGGATCAGTTTATAACATTGCACATCCACTGCTGACATCTAGTGGCCAAAATCAAAATTGCGCCTGGGGCTGGAATAACACATTATGGCCTTTCTCTTGCATTTCAAAGATCATTGTACAAAAAAAGCATGTTTTTTTTCTTCTTTGTATGATCTTTTACCAGATCTATTGTGTTATGTTCTCCTACATTAATTCCATATTTCCACAAACTTCAGTGTTTCCTTTCAAATGGTATCAAGAGTATGCATATCCCTGCTTCAGGTCCTGAGCTACGTACAGGCAGTTCGATTTGGGTATGTCATTTTATGTGAAAAATTTAAAAAAATGGCTCCGATCCTTTATTGGCATGGGAAACATATGCCAAAGCAAGTGAGGTAGATAATATATAAAAGTGAAATAAACAATACAAATTAACAGTAAACATTACACTCACAAAAGTTCCAAAAGAATAAAGACATTACAAATGTCATTATGCACAAATATTCCTCTCTATCTCTTAGCTCATTATACTCCATAACAATCACAGGAATAGAGCTGCAATGCAATTAACCTATTTTTAAATACCATTTTATTAGGGCAGAGAAGGGCTTAAAATAGGACAAGGAGGAAGGGAGGGAGGGAAGAGGGAGTACAATGAGTATGCTGTAATTTCACAATGGCTCTCTTTCCACGTCTCTCAAAGCATTCCCACACCAGTACAGCTTTACAATCATTCTTTATCTGAAAACAACGAAGGCAAAACCGTAACAGAGAGAAATAAAGATGGAATAGGTCCTGTAATCTTTGGATTGTGTAGTATAAAATAGCCAACAACCACAATGTATTATGAAAGCCAATATTACAGTTGAGGCGTGTGTATTTGTGCAAATCCATCGATGTCAATGGGTTTGTATTTGTAAAACTTGGGAGTTTAGAGTTCTGAGTTAGAGTTTGGGCCAATGTTTTGTCTGTAGTTATTATTGGGGCTAGTGTTCTCTTTAGTTGTGAGCCATGTGGTTTCCCCCACCAACCCCTCAACACCCCCCGTCTCTCCTCAGCACATGGTGTGGTCCATCTGTCCTCTCAAAACTCTGATACATCATGCCTCCCAAATCTGGGCGAGTGTATATACCTGAATACTTTATATTTTAGTACACACACCAGTGGAGGCTGCTGAGGAGAGGACGGCTCATAATAATGTCTGGAATGGGGTCAATAGAATGGTATCAAGCAAATCAAAGATGTGGTTTCCTTGTGGTTGATACCATTCCACTGACTCCATTCCAGCCCTTATTATGAGCCGTCCTCCCCTCAGCAGCCTCCACTGATACACACACACACACACACACAGTTGATAGTGTGGTAATCCAACATTTCCATTGAGTTGGTTGAAACCTACCCATGGCACAGGGAAGAAAATGGCTCCTGAAGAATGTTGTCTGGTATGAAGGTGGGTGGGTCACCAGAATATTGTAAAACCTTGTGGAGGTTGTGGGTGTGTATGGGTGCATGTCTGCGTGTGTAGAGTTGTCTTCAGTGTTATTGAGAGTGTGGTAGCTTTCCTAGTGTACGTGTGTTCATTAGAGTGGTCACCAGTCAGTGCAGTACATTAGAGTGGTCACCAGTCAGTGCAGTACATTAGAGTGGTCACCAGTCAGTGCAGTACATTAGAGTGGTCACCAGTCAGTACAGTAGATGGTCTCGCCCCTCTTCTCCTCCCTCTCCTGATTCATTAGGTCCAGGGCTGCCATGGGGTGATCCATACCTGCCGTTAAACAGCCTTTCTGGGCTTAAATCAGGGCAAACCCCCCCCCCCCCTCCAGACACACACACACTCTCTCTCCAAAGTGTGTGTGGCTGGTGTTCGTCGTCCATCCAAAGCCCCATTCTCCCAGGTCTTTATGATGCTAATGCACTCCCCAGTCTAATAAATCCCTGCAGAGCTGAAGTGCTGAGATCTTATGGCTCGCTGAGAACAGTCCCCCCCTCCCCACACATACACCTCTAACGCAACCCACCCACACACCTCCCTCGGCAGGAGAAGTGCCTTCCTTGCACTTGCAAGTATTCCTGGGTGGCTCTCTGGCAGAGAGAGGGGGAGAAGTCAAACATGAAAGCATAATTTAAGGAGTAGCGTGGTATTAGCCTGTGGGTCCGTGGGCCTTTAGCACCGTGGAACCATTGCGATAGAGAGCTCCAGAGTCCAGACCAGAGCAGGGAGCCTGTTCACCTCCTTTCCCCACAGTCAGGCCTGTGGCCTGGGCTTGGCAGCAGCACAGCCACGCCCCCCTGATCACGAATGGACTGTATGGATGAATAACGGAAGAGAGGGGAGGAGAGACGGGGATAGAAAGGAAAATAATCAGAGGTTATTTTACTTGTTCAATAAATAGTGAACAAGGAGCTCCATTCAGGGCTGGGAATGTGCCCATTATCAGATTAGGCTGAATTCATGTTCTCTCTCTCTCTCTCTCTCAATTAAATTACATTTAAATTCGAAGGGCTTTATTGGCATGGGAAACATAAGTTTACATTGCCAAAACAAGTGAAATAGATAATAAACAAAAGTGAAATAAACAATACAAAAATGAACAGTAAACATTACACTCACAGAAGTTCCAAAGGAATAGACATTTAAAATGTCGTATTATATATATATGCAGTGTGTAACAATGTACAAATGGTGAAAGTACAAAAGGGAAAATAAATATAATAATAAAACATAAATATGGGTTGTATTTACAATGGTGTTTGTTCTTCACTGGTTGCCCTTTTCTCGTGGCAACAGGTCACAAATCTTGCTGCTGTGATGGCACACTGTGGAATTTCACCCAGTAGATATGGGAGTTTATCAAAATTGGATTTGTTTTCTAATTCTTTGTGGATCTGTAATGTGAGGGAAATATGTATCTCTAATATGGTCATACGTTGGACAGGAGGTTAGGGAGTGCAGCTCAGTTTCCACCTCATTTTGTGGGCAGTGAGCACATAGGCAGACATGGCTCTCAAGAGAAGACAGGCTAAGGAGGCTTCTCTCAATAGCAGTGAGTCTGTACATAGTCAAAGCTTTCCTTAAGTTTAGGTCACAGTGGACAGGTATTCTGCCACTGTACTTTCTGTTTAGGGCCAAATAGCATTCTAGTTTGCTCTGTTTAAAAAATATATATTTCCAATGTGTCATATAATTATCTTTTTGTTTTGTCATGATTTGGTTGGGTCTAATTGTGCTGCTTTCCCGGGACTCTGTGGTGTGTGTTTGTGTTTGTGAACAGAGCCCCAAGACCAGCTTGCTTAGGGAACTCTTCTCCAGGTTCATCTCTCTGTAGGTGATGGCTTTGTTATGGAAGGTTTGGGAATCGCTTCCTTTTAGGTGGTTGTAGAATTTAACGGCTCCTTTCTGGATTTTGATAATTAGTGGGTATCTAATTCTGCTCTGCATGCATTATTTGGTGTTGTACACGGAGGATATTTTTTGCTGAATTCTGCAAGCAGTCTCAATTTGATGTTTGTCCCATTTTGTACATTCTTGGTTGGTGAGCGGACCCCAGCTCTCTCTCTCTTTCAGCCTGTCCCATATTCTCTTTCTGTTGCTTTCATGCCACTCCCATTCTCCTCCCCATCTTCCTCTATCTCAGCTCCTTTTCCTCTCCATCTCTGTCCTATCTGTCTGTGTGTGACTGTGAGTGCCAACCCCTCTCAGGGGGCCAGCGTGTCACTCAGCTCCAGGCCCAGCGAGGGGAGGTGATTGAGCTAATTTAGCCCCTGGATGAGAGAGCAGGGAAGGCCTCACCCTCCACTAATAGACAGACATCAAAATGGAGATGAGGGAGGAGAAAAGGAAGGATGACTATAAAAAACAGACAGATTTTTTTAATGGATTTATCCTTTTTTGTCCAAAGGGAGGAGAAACTTTTATGAACAGTTACGGAATGACATTGTGAAGTTGGTAAAGGTTTATGTGTATTGCTGTGTGTTAAAAATTCTGATATTGCTTATTGATCTTTCCCCCTCCATTATGTCACCGTCAATCACTGGTCTGGGTGATGATCTTGTCCGGCCTCTGACAGCCCGTATATCCACACTGCCCAAAACCTCGGCTCTTAGTGCTGATCTGAAGGTTGGACCTGTTTTATGGATTTGCAGGTCTCAGCCATAATGACAGAACGCCTAACGAAGACAACTGGCTGCTGAGATGTTGCTTTATGACTTTTTGATAAATCATAGGAACAAGAGTGAGAGGCCAGATTGCTTCTTTTAGTATTTTCAGACCGAATCCTAACTTCAGCCATCAATCATACATGGATGTCTTGTCAATGAGAGACGTTGAGTTAATTTGAGTTAAACGCTGGCTCTTTAGTCATTAGGTAGGGAAGTCTGGTGAAGGTCAGTGTGGATTATTTGTCTGTTTTTCTTCTACTATTTGCACAGGGCCAGGAGTGTTTCGTTAACCACATGACCTGACCAGGAAAAACTCCAGGTCGTACTCATGATCACCTGGAGGTGACACACCTGGGGGCGGGAGATTGAAGCAGACACCAAAACATCCGGCATGGGGTGGAACTAGATTGAGAAGACAGCCTAGACAGAGGGAGATGGAGAGGAGTCGTCAATGGCCTCTGGTCCCTGGGGAGCGATGGGCCTTAGTAAGTAACCTGGATCTGTTTCAGACTATCTCAAGGCAACATCAGAAGAACTAGTGTCTTCTACCATAGTCTCTCAGTCCCAGCCTTGATCTGTATTCCTGACTCGTCCTGTGTGAGGGCCTGATGGGCTTTATGTAAATGAGCACTTTGTCCCTGTCCAATGGCAGGCCTCAGAAAGGTAATAATAAAGGTGGAGCTGTGACACACTGGGGGTCGTGTCACTGCGGTAACAGGCCTCTCATCTAATAAGGTCACGAATGCTCAGTGTCGGCTTCCACTGTGTCTGTCGCTTCCTCTCTTTCTTCACCCCTTCTTTTTTCTCTTCCTTCCCTCTGTCCACCCTTCTTCCTCTACATATTTAATAGTCTTTCTTGACTCCTCACACCGTCGCATCTCTCTCTTCATTCCTTCACTCCTTTTCTCTTCCTTACCTCTGTCCGTTCTTTTAATATTTAATCCTCCTCTCTGACTTCACATGCCTTCATCTCTGAAAGGAGCCCAAATTGGCAGGAGAGATGAATAATGTGCCTGCCATTAACACCCTGAGAGAGGGATCATTCTTTTCATGTGTGGAGGAGAGGAGAGACAAGGCAGCGAGAGGTGTAAATGAAGGGAGGACAGGGGCTGACATCGCTCAGTCTTGGGACGTACGCACCAACACGCGCGCACACACACACACACTTTTTGTTTCATAGAGCTGTGGCAGGAATAAGGAGCAGTGCAAGGGAAGGGGGCAGGGAGCTGACTGGGTTCGGTCTTATGGGGATCTTTATGGACCACAGATCAAACTGTATTCCCAGGCTGTGGCCTGCAACCTGCTGCCTGATGGAGTAACAGACAGAGAGATTGAGGAAAACGAGCCCTATAGAGTCCTCTCACAGCAGCCCGATCCAGTCAGTTAATGATTGGGTTTTACTGTTTCAGTCAGCTGACTATTTGTTAATAACTCACTTGCTCTTCACAAATTGTAAGCTAGCTGGTTACAGTGCCTCCTAAAGACATAATTGACATGTGGAAAATAAGGCAGGCTATCAGCTGATCATACATGTTGTTGTAAATCAACTGTCAATCAAATGCTTTGCTACTGTGGTAGTAATGTTGATATTTACACAAGGTAGCCTGCTACACACACTGGACCGGTGACTGCATCTCAAGCCATGCATGTTTGGAGACCGGGCACGTGCAGTCTCCTTACCGGGCAGACTGGGGGAAAAGGCACAATCTCCTTACCGGGCAGACTGGGGGAAAAGGCACAATCTCCTTACCGGACAGACTGGGGGAAAAGGCACAATCTCCTTACCGGCCAGACTGGGGGAAAAGGCACAATCTCCTTACAGGGCAGACTGGGGGAAAAGGCACAATCTCCTTACAGGGCAGACTGGGGGAAAAGGCACAATCTCCTTACCGGGCAGACTGGGGGAAAGGCACAATCTCCTTACCGGGCAGACTGGGGGAAAAGGCACAATCTCCTTACAGGGCAGACTGGGGGAAAAGGCACAATCTCCTTACCGGGCAGACTGGGGGAAAGGCACAATCTCCTTACCGGGCAGACTGGGGGAAAAGGCACAATCTCCTTACAGGGCAGACTGGGGGAAAAGGCACAATCTCCTTACCGGGCAGACTGGGGGAAAGGCACAATCTCCTTACCGGGCAGACTGGGGGAAAAGGCACAATCTCCTTACAGGGCAGACTGGGGGAAAAGGCACAATCTCCTTACAGGGCAGACTGGGGGAAAAGGCACAATCTCCTTACCGGGCAGACTGGGGGAAAAGGCACAATCTCCTTACCGGGCAGACTGGGGGAAAAGGCACAATCTCCTTACCGGGCAGACTGGGGGAAAGGCACAATCTCCTTACCGGGCAGACTGGGGGAAAAGGCACAATCTCCTTACCGGGCAGACTGGGGGAAAAGGCACAATCTCCTTACCGGGCAGACTGGGGGAAAAGGCACAATCTCCTTACCGGGCAGACTGGGGGAAAAGGCACAATCTCCGTAAATCAAATCAAATCAAATCAAATTTTATTTGTCACATACACATGGTTAGCAGATGTTAATGCGAGTGTAGCGAAATGCTTGTGCTTCTAGTTCCGACAATGCAGTAATAACCAACAAGTAATCTAACAAACAATTCCAAAACTACTGTCTTGTACACAGTGTAAGGGGATAAAGAATATGTACATAAGGATATATATGTATGGATATATATATATGAGTGATGGTACAGAGCAGCATAGGCAAGATACAGTAGATGGTATCGAGTACAGTATATACATATGAGATGAGTATGTAAACAAAGTGGCATAGTTAAAGTGGCTAGTGATACATGTATTACATAAGGATACAGTCGATGATATAGAGTACAGTATATACGTATGCCTATGAGATGAATAATGTAGGGTAAGTAACATTATATAAGGTAGCATTGTTTAAAGTGGCTAGTGATATATTTACATCATTTCCCATCAATTCCCATTATTAAAGTGGCTGGAGTTGAGTCAGTGTCAGTGTGTTGGCAGCAGCCACTCAATGTTAGTGGTGGCTGTTTAACAGTCTGATGGCCTTGAGATAGAAGCTGTTTTTCAGTCTCTCGGTCCCAGCTTTGATGCACCTGTACTGACCTCGCCTTCTGGATGATAGCGGGGTGAACAGGCAGTGGCTCGGGTGGTTGATGTCCTTGATGATCTTTATGGCCTTCCTGTGACATCGGGTGGTGTAGGTGTCCTGGAGGGCAGGTAGTTTGCCCCCGGTGATGCGTTGTGCAGACCTCACCACCCTCTGGAGAGCCTTACGGTTGAGGGCGGAGCAGTTGCCGTACCAGGCGGTGATACAGCCCGCCAGGATGCTCTCGATTGTGCATCTGTAGAAGTTTGTGAGTGCTTTTGGTGACAAGCCGAATTTCTTCAGCCTCCTGAGGTTGAAGAGGCGCTGCTGCGCCTTCTTCACAATGCTGTCTGTGTGAGTGGACCAATTCAGTTTGTCTGTGATGTGTATGCCGAGGAACTTAAAACTTGCTACCCTCTCCACTACTGTTCCATCGATGTGGATAGGGGGGTGTTCCCTCTGCTGTTTCCTGAAGTCCACAATCATCTCCTTAGTTTTGTTGACGTTGAGTGTGAGGTTATTTTCCTGACACCACACTCCGAGGGCCCTCACCTCCTCCCTGTAGGCCGTCTCGTCGTTGTTGGTAATCAAGCCTACCACTGTTGTGTCGTCCGCAAACTTGATGATTGAGTTGGAGGCGTGCGTGGCCACGCAGTCGTGGGTGAACAGGGAGTACAGGAGAGGGCTCAGAACGCACCCTTGTGGGGCCCCAGTGTTGAGGATCAGCGGGGAGGAGATGTTGTTGCCTACCCTCACCACCTGGGGGCGGCCCGTCAGGAAGTCCAGTACCCAGTTGCACAGGGCGGGGTCGAGACCCAGGGTCTCGAGCTTGATGACGAGCTTGGAGGGTACTATGGTGTTAAATGCCGAGCTGTAGTCAATGAACAGCATTCT
The DNA here is from genome assembly GCF_045791955.1 of Oncorhynchus clarkii lewisi. Taxonomy (NCBI): domain Eukaryota; kingdom Metazoa; phylum Chordata; class Actinopteri; order Salmoniformes; family Salmonidae; genus Oncorhynchus; species Oncorhynchus clarkii. Next base: position 55,604,749 of record NC_092163.1, read on the forward strand.
CACATAGGTATTCCTCTTGTCCAGATGGGTTAGGGCGGTGTGCAGTGTGGTTGAGATTGCATCGTCTGTGGACCTATTTGGGCGGTAAGCAAATTGGAGTGGGTCTAGGGTGTCAGGTAGGGTGGAGGTGATATGGTCCTTGACTAGTCTCTCAAAGCACTTCATGATGACGGAAGTGAGTGCTACGGGGCGGTAGTCGTTTAGCTCAGTTACCTTAGCTTTCTTGGGAACAGGAACAATGGTGGCCCTCTTGAAGCATGTGGGAACAGCAGACTGGTATAGGGATTGATTGAATATGTCCGTAAACACACCGGCCAGCTGGTCTGCGCATGCTCTGAGGGCGCGGCTGGGGATGCCGTCTGGGCCTGCAGCCTTGCGAGGGTTAACACGTTTAAATGTCCTACTCACCTCGGCTGCAGTGAAGGAGAGACCGTATGTTTTCGTTGCAGGCTGTGTCAGTGGCACTGTATTGTCCTCAAAGCGTGCAAAAAAGTTATTTAGTCTGCCTGGGAGCAGGACATCCTGGTCCGTGACTGGGCTGGATTTCTTCCTGTAGTCCGTGATTGACTGTAGACCCTGCCACATGCCTCTTGTGTCTGAGCCGTTGAATTGAGATTCTACTTTGTCTCTGTACTGACGCTTAGCTTGTTTGATAGCCTTGCGGAGGGAATAGCTGCACTGTTTGTATTCGGTCATGTTACCAGACACCTTGCCCTGATTAAAAGCAGTGGTTCGCGCTTTCAGTTTCACGCGAATGCTGCCATCAATCCACGGTTTCTGGTTAGGGAATGTTTTAATCGTTGCTATGGGAACGACATCTTCAACGCACGTTCTAATGAACTCACACACCGAATCAGCGTATTCGTCAATGTTGTTGTCTGACGCAATACGAAACATGTCCCAGTCCACGTGGTGGAAGCAGTCTTGGAGTGTGGAGTAAGCTTGGTCGGACCAGCGTTGGACAGACCTCAGCGTGGGAGCCTCTTGTTTTAGTTTCTGTCTGTAGGCAGGGATCAACAAAATGGAGTCGTGGTCAGCTTTTCCGAAAGGGGGGCGGGGCAGGGCCTTATATGCGTCGCGGAAGTTAGAGTAACAATGATCCAAGGTCTTTCCACCCCTGGTTGCGCAATCGATATGCTGATAAAATTTAGGGAGTCTTGTTTTCAGATTAGCCTTGTTAAAATCCCCAGCTACAATGAATGCAGCCTCCGGATGAATGGTTTCCAGTTTGCAAAGAGTTAAATAAAGTTTGTTCAGAGCCATCGATGTGTCTGCTTGGGGGGGATATATACGGCTGTGATTATAATCGAAGAGAATTCTCTTGGTAGATAATGCGGTCTACATTTGATTGTGAGGAATTCTAAATCAGGTGGACTGGGGGAAAAGGCACAATCTCCTTACAGGGCAGACTAGGGGAAAAGGCACAATCTCCTTACCGGGCAGACTGGGGGAAAAGGCACAATCTCCTTACCGGGCAGACTGGGGGAAAAGGCACAATCTCCTTACAGGGCAGACTGGGGGAAAAGGCACAATCTCCTTACCGGGCAGACTGGGGGAAAAGGCACAATCTCCTTACCGGGCAGACTGGGGGAAAAGGCACAATCTCCTTACCGGGCAGACTGGGGGAAAAGGCACAATCTCCTTACAGGGCAGACTGGGGGAAAAGGCACAATCTCCTTACCGGGCAGACTGGGGGAAAAGGCACAATCTCCTTACAGGGCAGACTGGGGGAAAAGGCACAATCTCCTTACAGGGCAGACCAATGGTAGGGGTAGGGGTTGAGATCTTGACGACGTCACGATGACTTGGAAGGCAGTGGGTACAGAACAACAACAATAAAAACTGGATTTGATTTGATTATATCACCACCCAAAAGGGCCCTTGGTGAGTGGGAGGGAAAAGGGGCAGGTGCTCGTGCCTGGTATAGTGGGGGTTGAGAAACCCCTCTATCAGAGATCAGGAGGGTGCCCTGCTCTCAGATGGCCAGTAGGGGGAGGAAAAGGTCCACACACAGATCACCCTACCCCAATAAGGTGCAGGGTTTAAGAAGGAATCAAGCTTTAATGGAAAGTGTAAATGAAGTTACGTGTTAAGAGAATAAGAAGACATGAGTGACCTGTGTCACTTTGGGGTACTAGGTGAACTCTGAGTTCATCATACCACACCTAAGGAATGGGCTACATTGAAGACTACAGGGAAGGTGACATCACTGTACTGAAGGTGAGCTAGCTTTGACTAGATACTGTCCACTACACGGGGAACATGTGTCCCGCTCTAACAGACTTCAACTTAGTTGCCGTGACTTGAACTTGAGTTTGATGTCTGCTCACTATTAGGCTTAGACTGATCCTGCCATGGCCAGTGGCCACTCTCTGTTCCCCTATCTCCACCCCATCTCTCTCTGTTCCCCTATCCCCACCCTCATCTCTCTCTGTTCCCCTATCTCCACCCCATCTCTCTCTGTTCCCCTATCCCCACCCTCATCTCTCTCTGTTCCCCTATCTCCACCCCCATCTCTCTCTGTTCCCCTATCCCCACCCCCATCTCTCTCTGTTCCCCTATCTCCACCCCCATCTCTCTGTTCCCCTATCCCCACCCCCATCTCTCTCTGTTCCCCTATCCCCACCCCCATCTCTCTCTGTTCCCCTATCTCCACCCCATCTCTCTCTGTTCCCCTATCCCCACCCTCATCTCTCTCTGTTCCCCTATCCCCACCCCATCTCTCTCTGTTCCCCTATCCCCACCCCCATCTCTCTCTGTTCCCCTATCTCCACCCCATCTCTCTCTGTTCCCCTATCCCCACCCTCATCTCTCTCTGTTCCCCTATCTCCACCCCATCTCTCTCTGTTCCCCTATCTCCACCCCCATCTCTCTCTGTTCCCCTATCTCCACCCCATCTCTCTCTGTTCCCCTATCTCCACCCCCATCTCTCTCTGTTCCCCTATCTCCACCTCATCTCTCTTTGTTCCCCTATCCCCACCCCCATCTCTCTCTGTTCCCCTATCCCCACCCCCATCTCTCTCTGTTCCCCTATCCCCACCCCATCTCTCTCTGTTCCCCTATCTCCACCCCCATCTCTCTCTGTTCCCCTATCTCCACCCCATCTCTCTCTGTTCCCCTATCTCCACCCCATCTCTCTCTGTTCCCCTATCTCCACCCCATCTCTCTCTGTTCCCCTATCCCCACCCCCATCTCTCTGTTCCCCTATCCCCACCCCCATCTCTCTCATGCAGAGAGCGACCCGTTGCAGAGCCAATCACGATTGCAGACCAGCAGCAAATTCACAATTGACCCCTATCCTTATACATCCTGGGCACTGCATAGATCAGAAATTACTAGAAAGGAAGTTCTGCCATGGTCCTCAGACTGTGTTGTAGAAGGAGCTAGCGTTGGACTGGATGTCCTTGACAACCAATGGGGCGTGAGGATCACAGAGTCACTATCACCCCGACATGCACAATACAATCTATCCTAAGCTTTAAACATCTATTTGTCTATTTGTTATTATTATTACTGTTTGTTCTTCCATCCACCCATCCATTCATCCATCCATCCATCCATCCATTCACCCGTCCGACAAGAGATGAAATCCTCTTTCATTTGTTCTGTTTCATGGTGAGGTTGTGATCCAGAGCTGGGTCTGTTTGTTTCAGTGAGCTGACTGAAGGTCGCTGAACTTTTACAGCCCCCAAACCTAGCAGAATAATACAGCCTACAGCACTTATCATTTCCACACTTCTCTTCTTCTCTTCTCTTCTCTTCTTCTCTTCTCTGGTTCCCAGAGACTTGTAGATAATGTCATGACGGCGGCGTCCTCCATCACTCTGGTACAGGGAGCTTTAAAGTTCTCTTCTAAAACTGACACTGTTTCAATCCCCCTTAACCCCCTCCTCCCCCCTCCCCTCCTCATAAGTATACTACCTAACCCTTGTGAACTTCAGTCAGAGTTACAGAAGACCCACAATACCCCTGGGAGTGGGCTACCGCTGAGACAGAGACAGAGATAGACAGAGACTTAGCCGCCTGCTATTCTCTCCCTCTCTCCGTTAATAAGAAAGGTTTCTGTTCTCTCCTCTGTGGCACAGCACTGAGATAAAGCTAGGGATCACACACACACACACACACACACACACACACACACACACACACACGCACACACACACACACACACACACACGCACACACACGCACACGCACACACGCACGCACACAGACACACACAAGACACACAAGCAAGGGATCACTCCTCCGCACAGAGCTTTACCCAAGCAGAGGACTCAGTGAAAACCTCTCCCATATTACTGAGGAAGAGAGAGTGCAGGGAAGAAACAAGTTTTGTCTGTAAATGCAACAGAAAGCTGGTTAGAATTAGAGGGCAATTTCCAAAAAGGTCAATGTATTCAGACAATATCCTAAGAGGGAGGAAATTTAATGTCCCTTTTTTGGTTGAATTAATTCATTATAATATTAGGCTAGCTCAAGGGGGCCCTTTTCACAGTGATTAAGTGAGCACATATCCTTAAAAGACTCTCCAAATCTCCTGGGCCCTGTGCTTGTGAACCGGAGGTGAGTCAGACAGAGATCTACATTAGATGAGAGGGTGGAGGGATACAGAGAGGTGGACTGACTCACCTTCATGGCAGACACCACTGGCTTATTTATTTACACAACGAAGGATCCTTCTTTTCTCCATGGAGATGTCTGTCTCTCTTCTCTGGGCCGTTCTGGAACTGTACGCTGGTCTACTATCAGCTTCATCTTGAAATGTCACAGATATAGTGAATAGTTTCACTCGCTGTGGCCAGTGCATGTGTGTGTGTCTATAAATACTAGTGTTTGGCCCTGTGGTAGCCACCATGACTAATATAGAGCCCCCACCCTCCTTGAATGTCCCTCCCCCTCCCCTCTCCGTCTCCATGAGCATTGCTGACCTTTGACCATGCTAGAGGTGTTCTACGTCCCTCAGCTGTCAATCACACATCACCAAGGGGTTGTGTGTGTGTGTGTGTGTGTGTGTGTGTGTGTGTGTGTGTGTGTGTGTGTGTGTGTGTGTGTGTGTGTGTGTGTGTGTGTGTGTGTGTGTGTGTGTGTGTGTGTGTGTGTGTGTGTGTGTGTGTGTGTGTGTGTGTATGAGTGTGTGAAGCATACTCATACACACCATGTCTGACAAAACCCCTCTTCACACATATGGAACGTCCCAGTTTAGAGCTGACCCACTGATCTGTCAATCAACATTCAGGATGGCCATTTTAGATCATTTGAACAGCCCCTTCCCACCCCTCTAAATGTCCTTCATGTATGCCATCACTGACCTCCTGGTGACGTTGGGCCCATCACACACACACACACACACACCCTTCCCCATATGTGACACTCAGCCTTTCTTCAACATTAATGATCAAAGCCAAATGAAAGCCGTGCTGGTATCACACATGCGGATGAGGGTGAGGAGAGGAGAGAAGGGGGTTAGGAGGTAGGAGGAAAGTGTAGGGGTGAGGAGAGGTTGTGAGGAAAGGAAGGGGTACGGGTATGGAGATTGAGAATGAGGGGATGGAGGAGAGCAGAGGAGGAGAGGGAGGGGTAAGGAGCGGAGGATGAGTACAGCAGGATGTATGGATGAGAGTGAGGAATAAGGAGTGGAGGATGAGGACAGCAGGATGTATGGATGAGAGTGAGGGGTAAGGAGCGGAGGATGAGTACAACAGGATGTATGGATGAGAGTGAGGGGTAAGGAGCGGAGGATGAGTACAGCAGGATGTATGGATGAGAGTGAGGGGTAAGGAGAGGAGAGGAGAGGAGAGGAGAGGAGAGGAGAGGAGAGGAGAGGAGAGGAGAGGAGAGAAATGGGTCTGGTAAAGGACTGGGGAAGCCAGACCAGGGTGCCTGTGGGTTCTGTAGTTCCTGCGTTCAATTCCATGTGAAGCTGTTGGTTTAGCTGTTGGTCACTAGGTTAGCTAGTGTTAGCGACTGATGTAGCAGCTCACATCGAAGAGTCGGCCACCACCATATGACCTCACAAACACGTGTGTGGTTGCAAGGAAACACACACACACATACTAAACACCACAGGCAGTGTGCCAAGCTGCATGATCTCACTAAACATTCAGGTACAATTAATTATTCCTTCCTGATCTAACGAACGTCGCGCACTGATTGGACACCCTGAGGGGGCTGGGGCATTCTTTTAAAAACACTTTCTGGTCATGAATTTTAATCACCCCAAATTTTTTGATTAATTATTTATTAAGTTACTTAAAGTGATGCCAGGTGGGCATAATTTCAGAAAGAATAGTAAAATGCTTTTGGGGAGTAAACTCTGTGAAGTATTTCCCCTGTTAGAACTGCTGTTTTATTTAAAGGAATATTTCCAGGCTATTATTAAAGAGTCCTTGGTCCTGTTTGGAGTGTCTAGGAGTGGACATTTTGAAAATGTTTCGCTCATTTCGGGAATTAAGAGTTTTTCACTCTTTGTTTTATCGCAGCAGTGTGTCTGCTGAAGGCTAGACAGACAGCTTAGTATAGTGTGTGTGTGTGTGTGTGTGTGTGTGTGTGTGTGTGTGTGTGTGTGTGTGTGTGTGTGTGTGTGTGTGTGTGTGTGTGTGTGTGTGTGTGTGTGTGTGTGTGTGTGTGCGCACCTCTCTCAATAACCTACCACTAGATATGTACATGAGTGTAGCCAGCAGGTGTTAAGTGAAAACATAGCGTATGATAGAATCAAAGTGCTGTGTGTGTGTTTGTCCTCACACGTGTGTGTGTGTGCCATGGGTTAACCTGGTGAACAGGACCTTAGTGGGAACAGCGCAAATTACAAATTACCTGCCTTATTAGACCTGACCCCAAATTTCCTCCCCATGAATATTCATTATGCAGGCCGCTTGGTGCGCCCAGAAATGACTTCCCCTTCTCTGCTGAATAAGAGTGATTAATGAAATTCTCCCCAATATGAATCCATCATTCCAGGGATGGAGGCAGGGATGGTAATAAGGATCCAATTAGTCCCTCAGTGGGTGGGACTCAGCAGGAATGCTGGGAAGACCGTTCCTGACAGCTCTCCAACTCACGCCGGAACCACAGCCTTACAGAGCACATCCCTGTGCCTCTACCTGTCTCTCTTCTTCTCCCTCTCCATCTTTCGTGTTCATCCTCTGTTCCTCTTGATCATGCTGGGACAATGGCTACTCAGATCACACCTTTACTTTACTTGATAAACCACAACTAAAAGTAGGCCAGAGACACATTGTTGGGGCTTCCTTTGGGGTTGAACCAACAAGTCAACTACTATCACTCCTCCCTCTAGGTGTGTGTCTGTCTGTTCCACCCCCCGGTTAATTTCATGTTCTGGTGCATTCTGAGACGGCTCATCCGGCAGCCAAATATTTGTGTTGGGAGGCTGGCTAATCTAGGGACCACACGCACACACACACACATGCACACACACACACACACACACACACTTATCTGCGTCTGGAGAGTAGGTGTGGGAGGGAAGTGTGTGTATATACAGTGCATTCGGAAAGTATTCAGACCCCTTAACTTTTTCCACATTTTGTTACGTTACAGCCTTATACAAAAAAAAAAATCCTAATGACAAAGCAAAAAGAAGATTTTAGAAATGTTTGCTAATTTATATATATATATATATATAAAAAAACCTGAAATATGACATTTACATATGTATTCAGACCATTTACACAGTACTTTGTTGAAGCACCTTTGGCAGTGATTACAGCGTGGAGTCTTCTTGGGTATAAGCTTGGCACACCTGTATTTGGGGAGTTTCTCCCATTTTTTCTTCTCTGCAGATCCTCTCAACTTCAAATCAAATCAAATCAAATGTATTTATATAGCCCTTCGTACATCAGCTGATATCTCAAAGTGCTGTACAGAAACCCAGCCTAAAACCCCAAACAGCAAGCAATGCAGGTGTAGAAGCACGGTGGCTAGGAAAAACTCCCATGAAAAGCCAAAACCTAGGAAGAAACCTAGAGAGGAATCAGGCTATCGGGGGGGGGGCAGTCCTCTTCTGGCTGTGCCGGGTGGAGATTATAACAGAACATGGCCAAGATGTTCAAATGTTCATAAATGACCAGCATGGTCAAATAATAATAATCACAGGCAGCATGGCCAGGTGGACTGGGGACAGCAAGGAGTCATCATGTCAGGTAGTCCTGAGGCATGGTCCTAGGGCTCAGGTCCTCCGAGAGAGAGAAAGAAAGAGAGAAAGAGAGAATTAGAGAGAGCATACTTAAATTCCCACAGGACACCGGATAGGACAGGAGAAGTACTCCAGATTTAACAAACTGACCCTAGCCCCCCGACACATAAACTACTGCAGCATAAATAATGGAGGCTGAGACAGGAGGGGTCAGGAGACACTGTGGCCCCATCCGAGGACACCCCCGGACAGGGCCAAATAGGAAGGATATAACCCCACCCACTTTGCCAAAGCACAGCCCCCACACCACTAGAGGGATATCTTCAACCACCAACCTACCATCCTGAGACAAGGCCGAGTATAGCCCACAAAGATCTCCGCCACGACACAACCCAAGGGGGGGCGCCAACCCAGTTCTGTCCGGTTGGATGGGGAGTGTTGCTGTACAGCTATTTTCAGGTCTCTCCAGAGATGTTCGACCGGGTTCAAGTCCAGGCTCTGGCTGGGCCACTCAAGGACATTCAGAGACTTGTCCCGAAGCCACTCCTGCATTGTCTTGGCTGTGTGCTTAGGGATGTTGTCCTGTTGGAAGGTGAACCTTCGCCCCAGTCTGAGGTTAAACCAAATCAAATGTTATTTGTCACATACATGTGTTTAGCAGATGTTATTGCGGGTGTAGCGAAATGCTTGTTAGGTCCTGAGCACTCTGGAGCAGGTTTTCATCAAGGATCTCTGTACTTTGCTCTGTTCATCTTTCCCTCAACCCTGACTTGTCTCCCAGTCCCTGCCGCTGAAACACATCCCCACAGCATGATGCTGCCACCACCATGCTTCACCGTAAGGATGTTGCCAGGTTTCCTCTAGAAGTGACGCTTGGCATTCAGACCAAAGAGTTCAATCTTGGTTTCATCAGACCAGATAATTTTGTTTCTCATGTTCTGAGTCTTTAGGTGCCTTTTGTCAAACTCCAAGCGGGCTGTCATGTGCCTTTTACTGAGGAATGGCTTCAGTCTGGCTTCTCTACCATAAAGGCCTGATTGGTGGAGTGTTGCAGAGATGGTAGTCCTTCTGGAAGGACAAGGAACTCTGGAGCTCTGTCAGAATGACGATCGGGTTCTTGGTCACCTCCCTGACCAAGGCCCTTCTTCCCCGATTGCTCAGTTTGGCCGGGCGGCCAGCTCTAGGAAGGGTCTTTGTGGTTCCAGACTTTTTCCATTTAAGAATGATGGAGGCCACTGGGGACCTTCAATGCTGCAGAAAGGTTTTGGTACCCTTCCCCTGATCTGTGCCTCGATATTATCCTGTTTTGGAGCTCTACAGACAATTCCTTCAATCTCATGACCTGGTTTTTGCTCTGACATGCACTGTCAAGTGTGGGACCTTATATAGACAGGTGTGCCTTTCCAAATCATGTCCAATGAATTGAATTTACCACAGGTGGTCTCCAATCAAGTTGTAAATACATATCAAGGTTGATCAATGGAAACAGGATGCACCTGAGCTCAATTTCAAGTCTCATAGCAAAGGGTCTGAATACTTAATTCAACAACTCCATACAGGGGACTGGATCCACACACAGACCAGGGACTTCTGGCTTTGATGGCTGGGAGAGCACTGGTAATGGAGCAATGGAGGGATTGAGAGATGGTTAAGATGGAGAGAAAGAGAGTGTTGGTGTGGAAGGTTGGGCAGGTCAGAGGGAGACAGTTAGATGAGTAATGTGTGGAGCATCTATATGTCTGTCTGTCTGCTTGTATTTATGTCTGTCTATCTCTATATATAGATAGCTCTATAAAGGGAACTCCGGCCCTCCATTCCAAGATGGTTTAGCCTTTAGCTAACATGACATCCACTTCCTCCAACATCTCTATTGTATCTTCATCCATTCCCTCTCCTCTCCTCTCCTCTCCTCTCCTCTCCTCTCCTCTCCTCTCCTCTCCTTCCTCTCTCCGCTCTGCTCCTCTCCTCTCCTTCCTCTCTCTCCGCTCTGCTCCTCTCCTCTACTCTGCTCTGCTCTCCTCTCCTCTCCTCTCCTCTCCTCTCCTCTCCTCTCCTCTCCTCTCCTCTGCTCTCCTCTGCTCTCCTCTGCTCTCCTCTGCTCTCCTCTGCTCTCCTCTGCTCTCGTCTGCTCTCGTCTCGTCTCGTCTCGTCTCCTCTCGTCTCCTCTCCTCACCCAGGTCGACTACATCCTGAGTTAGACTTCCTTAATGAAGGAACATCTTTAGATGACTGTGAGGTCTTTAGGATTCATCTCCGCTCCGCCTGTCTTTATGATTGTATTTCATCCACATCATATCTATATTCTGAACAAATAGGAGAGGGGTGACACCTCCCCAACATCGCCCTTAAAACCCAATCTCTGCCGTCGAGGAAACGTGCCAAAATGGGCCCTCGCCAGCCCACTGATGATATCCCTGATAAGCCTTTTAGCTAATTACTGACTCCTGCTTGAGAGGGAGAGAGGGAGAGAGGGAGAGAGGGAGAGAGGGAGAGGGGAAGGAAGGCGGCTGTTGAAAGAGAGACAGATTAACATTTGTTCTTTTACATGCCTCCCTCAGCCACACACACAATAACTTTGCTTATACTAATTAACAATTAGCAGAGACTAGCTGGCTAATTGTGTTATTGCTCCTAATTAAGGGGCTAATTACAGGAATGTCAATTTGGATTTAATTACTAAGTGCTTTGGTAATTCCCACTGAGCATAAGTTACCCCTTTCTCTCTCTCCTTCTCCCCTCCTTTCCTCCCCCACCTTTCTGTGTAACCATTCCTCTGTTCCGAGGTCCTGCGCTGGGTGCTAGGATGGGAATGGGGATCGGGATGTGGATGGGGGGGATGGTTTGAGCAGAGAGACCAGGGGGGTTTACAGAGTAATGAAGAGCTTTACCGTTGGCTGTCCAATTAGCCAACATCACAGAAAGCCAGTTCAACTAGGTCCCTTTAGCTGTCCCTGCCTGCCTGTCTCTCTGCCTGTCTCTCTGCCTGTCTCTCTGCCTGTCTCTCTGCCCGCATCATACAGTCACTGTCCTACTGGGGCTCTGTGCTGTGACGTGTGTGTGGCTAATATTCATCATTTGAATGTGATCTCTATGGAATATTCCTGCGCTCAAACACTCTGGTGATGACTAAGACTAGTAGACACTTGCATCCAAAGCAACTTACTGTTGATACATATTTTCAGTATATGTGGCCCATACAGGAATCATCCAACAAACTCCAACCAACTGAGCGAACAGAACTATGAGGATATATAACCCTCTACACCCTGTGGTTGAAGGGACATGCTACTGACTACTGTTCTGTGGTTGAAGGGACATGCTACTGACTACAGTTCTGTGGTTGAAGGGAAATGCTACTGACTACTGTTCTGTGGTTGAAGGGAAATGCTACTGACTACTGTTCTGTGGTTGAAGGGACATGCTAATGACTACAGTTCTGTGGTTGAAGGGAAATGCTACTGACTACTGTTCTGTGGTTGAAGGGTAATGCTACTGACTAATGTTCTGTGGTTGAAGGGATATGTACTGACTACTGTTCTGTGGTTGAAGCGACCGGCTGCTGACTACTGTTCTGTGGTTGAAGGGAAATGCTACTGACTACTGTTCTGTGGTTGAAGGGACATGCTACTGACTACTGTTCTGTGGTAGAAGGGAAATGCTACTGACTACTGTTCTGTGGTTGAAGGGACATGCTACTGACTACAGTTCTGTGGTTGAAGAGAAATGCTACTGACTACTGTTCTGTGGTTGAAGGGTAATGCTACTGACTACTGTTCTGTGGTTGAAGGGATATGTACTGACTACTGTTCTGTGGTTGAAGCGACCGGCTGCTGACTACTGTTCTGTGGTTGAAGGGAAATGCTACTGACTACTGTTCTGTGGTTGAAGGGACATGTACTGACTACTGTTCTGTGGTTGAAGGGAAATGCTACTGACTACTGTTCTGTGGTTGAAGGGACATGCTACTGACTACTGTTCTGTGGTTGAAGGGACATGCTACTGACTACTGTTCTGTGGTTGAAGGGAAATGCTACTGACTCCTGTTCTCTGGTTGAAGGGAAATGCTACTGACTACTGTTCTGTGGTTGAAGGGAAATGCTACTGACTACTGTTCTGTGGTTGAAGGGTAATGCTACTGACCACTGTTCTGTGGTTGAAGGGAAATGCTACTGACTACTGTTCTGTGGTTGAAGGGACATGCTACTGACTACTGTTCTGTGGTTGAAGGGAAATGCTACTGACTACTGTTCTGTTGTTGAAGGGAAATGCTACTGACTACTGTTCTGTGGTTGAAGGGAAATGCTACTGACTACTGTTCTGTGGTTGAAGGGAAATGCTACTGACTACTGTTCTGTGGTTGAAGGGACATGCTACTGACTACTGTTCTGTGGTTGAAGGGAAATGCTACTGACTACTGTTCTATGGTTGAAGGGAAATGCTACTGACTACTGTTCTGTGGTTGAAGGGAAATGCTACTGACTACTGTTCTATGGTTGAAGGGAAATGCTACTGACTACTGTTCTGTGGTTGAAGGGAAATGCTACTGACTACTGTTGATCTATTCTGCATGCGTCCTGTTTGACCACTGTTTGGTGCTGTTGTCTCACACAAGCATCTCCAGGACCACTTCTAGGTGTGGAAGTAGGCCCCTATTACACACACACTGACACACACACTGGTCCCAACACCCCCTCTCTCTCTCTCTCTCTCTCTCTCTCTCTCTCTCTCTCTCTCTCTCTCTCTGTCTCTCTCTGTCTCTCTCTGTCTCTCTCTGTCTCTCTCTGTCTCTCTCTGTCTCTCTCTCTCTCTCTCTCTCTCTCTCTCTCTCTCTCTCTCTCTCTCTCTCTCTCTCTCTCTCTCTCTCTCTGTGCTGCGAACTGCCTGGTTCCTTCATAGTCCTGCCAAAATACCATAAGACGGGTTATAATATATATAATTATACCCACTTACATTAGCCATTATGCCAGTGGAGCATTGCTCGCCAAATGACACACGACCTGTCAAGACTTCATTCAGGCCATTAATAAGCGTCATTAGTGTCTAGTTTGAATACCCCTCTTGCACACTGCAGTCATTTCAACATGTCATAGATTTTAATTTGAGGGTAAAAATAGCTATGAGGATATTATGCACTCTCCCAGCCAGTCTTTGTGATCTTCTGATGGGGGGGAAGTTCACTGTGTGACCTTGGCTTTTCTCTTTATTGGAATTAAAACTATTACTGACACCATATTCCCCATATAGAGCACTACTGTTGACCAGAGTCCTGCAGAGGTCTATGGAGCTCTGGTCAGAAGGAGAGCACTACTGTTGACCAGAGTCCTGCAGAGGTCTATGGAGCTCTGGTCAGAAGGAGAGCACTACTGTTGACCAGAGTCCTGCAGAGGTCTATGGAGCTCTGGTCAGAAGGAGAGCACTACTGTTGACCAGAGTCCTGCAGAGGTCTATGGAGCTCTGGTCAGAAGTAGAGCACTACTGTTGACCAGAGTCCTGCAGAGGTCTATGGAGCTCTGGTCAGAAGTAGAGCACTAAAAAGGGAAATAGGATGTAATTTAGAAATCTGCTTTATTGTTAATTCTACTGCTGTCAGTACACTGAACGCCCCACAACCAGGGCTTAGCACTGAACGCCCCACAACCAGGGCTTAGCACTGAACGCCCCACAACCAGGGCTTAGCACTGAACGCCCCACAACCAGGGCTTAGCACTGAACGCCCCACAACCAGGGCTTAGCGCTGAACACCCCACAACCAGGGCTTAGCGCTGAACGCCCCACAACCAGGGCTTAGCGCTGACCGCCCCACAACCAGGGCTTAGCGCTGAACGCCCCACATCCAGGGCTTAGCACTGAACGCCCCACAACCAGGGCTTAGCGCTGAACGCCCCACAACCAGGGCTTAGCGCTGAACGCCCCACAACCGGGGCATAGCGCTGAACGCCCCACAACCAGGGCATAATGCTGAACGCCCCACAACCAAGGCTTAGCGCTGAACGCCCCACAACCAAGGCTTAGCGCTGAACGCCCCACAACCGGGGCATAATGCTGAACGCCCCACAACTAGGGCGTAGCACTGAACGCCCCACAACCGGGGCATAGCGCTGAACACCCCACGACCAGGGCATAGCGCTGAACACCCCACAACCGGGGCATAGCGCTGAACGCCCCACAACCGGGGCATAGCGCTGAACACCCCACAACCAAGGCTTAGCTGGGGTTCCTCTTTATGATGCTGATCAATACATTCTACTTCCTCACAGGTATATAGTGGTATGGAAATGGAGTTGATTGTGTCTTTTGATATAAAACATTCATAATTACGCTGATTTTCTTCATCATGTTTTTTTCTTTGCCTTTAAACCTCCTGAAATGTGTCTGTCAGAAATGTTCTGTAAACCGTCCCCTCTGAGCATGGAGCTGCAGTGTATCACTTATTTTGGGATCCACCTAACATCTTTTGAAGTTTTCTTTTTATGCAAAACAATTGTTCTGGTGTAAGAAACGACCCAAAGGGAATTGGCCGTGTCTCACCAGTGGCTCTCCACCCACACTTTGGGAAACAAATGTTTTTTGATTAGGTGATCAGAGGAAGTTGGTGTGTGTGTGTTAGTGTCTGAGTAGTGGAGTAGTGGAGCATCCCACAGGTGCGTGTGTGTGTGTGTGTGTGTGTGTAATTGTCTCCCAGGTGCAGGTGTGTGTTCCCCTACTGACAGGCGTGGTGTGGTGCCTTTGATCGTTAGTGACTCTAGTTGTTTACCTCGCCTGTGTCTGCAGCAGCTGGAGGGGCTAATTAACCACAGAAAGGACTTAATCACATTACCATGAAGCCTGCCTGCTGTCAACCACCACGCACCTTGGAATTCCACTGCACAGTCATTTATGTTCCCTCTGTACTACACACACACACACACACACACACACACACCACTCTCCATCACTGCAAAACATTTAAACACTGATCTGTGTTTTAGGAATCCCACTGAGAGTGTGTGTGAGTGTGTGTGAGACAGAGGAATAACCTGATCAGAGCTTAGTTTCACATCTTTCTGTGATTTGCCACATTACAAAAGAATATGTGGAGTGATAGAGGAAAAGATGGAGAGAGGTAGACGGAGGGGGAGGGCTGGAGTCCAGTCCAGAGTGTAGTGTTTATGTGAGGAAAGTAGCGGCAGGGTAGAGAAAGCCTGTACCTTCTCCTCTTCTCCCAGCAGCCAACGGGACAACTTAACACTGACCCCCGGCCCCCCTTTCCTCCCAGCAGCCAACGGGACAACTTAACACTGACCCCCGGCCCCCTTTCCTCCCAGCAGCCAACGGGACAACTTAACACTGACCCCCGGCCCCCCTTTCCTCCCAGCAGCCAACGGGACAACTTAACACTGACCCCCGGCCCCCCTTTCCTCCCAGCAGCCAACGGGACAACTTAACACTGTCCCCCGGCCCCCCTTTCCTCCCAGCAGCCACCTTACCTCCCAGTCACATGTCCCTGTCTGACCTACTGTAAACATCACTAAGTACACTCACACTTTCGCTGAATAGGTCATTCCTGTAACTGGTCAGGTCTATGATTGTTTTCCCGGCTTTCTTTTTCATTCTCAGAACTTTATAATTAATGATAGTGTTTGGATAATTACCAAGCATGCAGCTGGATATTTCTCACCCTGGACTTAACCTTGGTGTGGAAGAGTGAGAGAAAGGAGAGGGGTGATAGAGGGTAGAGGGAGGTCTGTGTGTCTGTGTTTAGTGTCTGTGTTTTAATTGGTGTGTGTTGTCAGTAAGGACTGCTCCTGTGTGATCTCTCTGTCTCCCTCTCCATCTCTCCATCCCTCTGCCCCACTTGAACCTTTCTCTCTCCCCTTTCTCTCTCCCTCTCCCTTTCTCTCACCACTCTCTCTCTCCCTCTCTCCCTTTATCTCTCTCTCTCTCTCTCTCTCTCTCTCCTCTCTCTCCCTCTCTCTCTTTCTCTCTCTCTCTCTCCTCTCTCTATTCTCTCCTCTCTCCTTTCTCTCTCTCTCTCTCTCTCTCTCTCTCTCTCTTTCTCTCTCTCTCTCTCCTCTCTCTCTCTCTCTCTCTCTCTCTCTCTCTATTCTCTCCTCTCACCTTTCTCTCTCTCTCTCTCTCTCTCTCTCTCTCTATATATGCAGATCCAGATCCTATTAGAGAGAAGTGGACAGGACCAGACAGCAGCTCTCCACTTCACTGGTCCTGAGAGAGAGAGGGAGAGACAGAGCACCTCCCCATGTACCCAACCCACTTCAGTATCCTCCACCTCACAGTCAACATTAGAGACTACTGTGGCAAGGTAAGCCCCTCCATGTAGGAAGAACAAACCTTGAGAGGAACTAGACTGTAGAGGAATTCATCTTCATTCCCCTAGCAGTCCGCTGATCAGGGTGAGTAGAGGGAGGCAGGGTGGGACGGAACATCAGTTTGTTACAGTTATCTCCCACTACGACACAAAACCACCCACAACAAGAATCTGTCACCCACCTCGTCCATTACAGACCCAAATGAGCCAAGCTGGCTGCCATGAGGTCCTGTCGCTGTTAAAGATAGTGTGATCGATAGGCCTCTGGGACGCCAGGGGGCACAGAATGGCTGCCGTCTGGCATGTAATAGTGTGTTGATGATCTCTAGGGCGGCTGTCTCTCATGCCTGATCACAATCTAACTGACAGAAAAGTAAATAGAGTCAGGCCAGTGTCATGAAGATGAACTGCTGTGACACACACACACACACACACACACGCTTGCCTAGACATACACATGCATAAACAGGCACACACGTGCATACAGACAGATGCACACACACACACACACACACACACACACACACACACACACACACACACACACACACACACACACACACACACACACACACACACACACACTACATTGTGCGCCGTAACTAGTGCTATACTAGTGATGATGTGTTAATGGATAATGGAAGAGAGGATCTAAACATGTGAGAGAAGAGTAATTCCACATTGGTCATAAAAGCTTCCTGTCTTTTATGGTTAATAATGACATTAATGTTAGATGGTCATCTTTAATTCACTCTACCCAGTGGGCTCAATAACCCAACACACATCCATCACTTACACACTGGATGGAGATGTCTATGGAAAAACCTGTTCTGACTGAACATCTTAGAAAACCCACTGATGATTTAATTACACTCTTCTGTAGATCTTGTGATAAGGTGCGTCTCGGTGAGAGGTGTAGGAGTCAGGCGCAGGAGAACAGGGATGTCTGTGTTTAATCATATAGTCCACCAATACAAAAATGGCACAGACGAAAATACAAAAAAACTACGCCCTCGATACTCAAACACACGGAGGAACAAACACAGTTCCGACACTTGACACGTGCGTAACCGTGAAAACAACAAACATCAAATACAGTCGAGCGCAATACACACAAGTCTAATCCTGCACGAACCAAGGCAGGCAACAGGTACCCTTATACACACAAGTCTAATCCTGCACGAACCAAGGCAGGCAACAGGTACCCTATATACACACAAGTCTAATCCTGCACGAACCAAGGCAGGCAACAGGTACCCTATATACACACAAGTCTAATCCTGCACGAACCAAGGCAGGCAACAGGTACCCTATATACACACAAGTCTAATCCTGCACGAACCAAGGCAGGCAACAGGTACCCTATATACACACAAGTCTAATCCTGCACGAACCAAGGCAGGCAACAGGTACCCTATATACACACAGAAATAAACACAAATGAGGTGTGAAAAAGAATCACAGACAAAACAACCAGAAAAGGAAAAAGGGATCGGTGGGGGCTAGTAAACCGACATCGCCGAGCGCCGAGCGCCGCCCGAACAGGGAGAGGAGTTACCTTCGGAAGAAGTCGTGACAGATCTCTTTATAGAGAGAAAGAGATGGGAGAGAGGGAGAGATACAGAGAAAGAAAGAGAAAATGAGAGATAGAGGGAGAGCACGAAACAGGGAGAAAGTGGAAGAAATGAAGGGTCAGGTCAAGGGCTTGGCTGATTATGTGTGGAGGAGGGTGGGGGGAGGAATAAAGAGAGGAATCACCCCTTGTGCCTGTCCATCATTCATCACTCGGTGGGAAACACGTTTGAACTGGGCGGACATTTTGTGAGCTTTTTGATTGCAAAGAACAGTGATGGCAATCCTCTGTGTGAAGCTCAACCTCCATGGGTCTGGCAGACTACTGTAGCAGATGCCAAAGAAGATGGGAATGACTAAAGAGATGGAAGGAAGTAGAACAGGAGGATGGGAGTGAAAGAGTGATGGAGTCAAAATGACTTCATATGAATGGGGGAGGTCCAGGTAAAGGAATAACAGGGGGATGGAGGAGGAGGAGGACAGTGGATGTGGTAGTAGAGAACGGAGGTATAGGTGTGTGCTCTTTTTATCTCTCCCTCTCTTTCTCCCTCTCTCTCCTTCAGTTCTCCTCTGAATCTGGGTGATTGGCAGGGATGTTAAGTGCCGTTTGACACCTGAGAGAGAGAAAGCGAGAGAGAGAGAGAGAGAGAGAGAGAGAGAGAGAGAGAGAGAGAGCGAGAGAGAGAGAGGGAAAGCCAGAGAGCCAGAGAGAGAGAGACAGAGAGAGAGAGAGGTAATGAATTGGAGTCGTCGGCACGATTAAAATGGCTGTTAATTTCTCCTGGGAGATAGGAGCCCAGAGCAGCATGAATCACACTGCCATGGGATGACTCACCATGACCTGGGAGGGAGGGGGATGGAGGGAGGGAAGGAAGGAAGGAGGGACAGAGAGAGATGGAGGGAGGGGGATGGAGGGAGGGAAGGAAGGAAGGAGGGACAGAGAGAGATGGAGGGAGGGGGATGGAGGGAGGGAAGGAAGGAAGGAGGGACAGAGAGGGATGGAGGGAGAAAGAAGTATGGGTAGAAGATAGGAGTAAGGATAGAGGGATGTAAGGATGGAGGGATAGAGGGAGGGAATGAATGGAGAGAGGGATGGGGCATGGAGGAATAGGGAGAGAGGAACGAGGGGAAGGAGTGAAAGGTACAGGGGGAATGGAGGAATAGGGAGTGAGGAAGGTGGAAGGTGGGAGAATGAAGGGAGAGAGAGATGGGGAGGTGGGCCTCTAACACTGAGCGGTCCTCAAAAATGAGAAAAGATGGAGAGAGGGGGAGAAGAGAAGTGGAGAAGAGATAAGTAGGCAGGAGGCCTTGTCAGCAGTGAAGCGTGCAGTGTGATTATGACATCTACAGTAATAGTCATGATTGTTCAGTTCCATCTGACTGAAAGACTTTGTGTTTCTCATGGCCTCTGACAACATAAAATGAGACATCCTCAGACAGTCCACTAAGCAGCAGCTCTCACAGAGCAGGAAAACATTCCCACATCTTACCAAACACAACAGTAACATTTAAATAGACAGCAAAAGACAATCAAGCATGAAGGATGTTGGAATACTGCAGCTCTACATTGGATTGTGTTGCACAGTGATATAAAAATGACCCAATTGTCACACTTGAGTAAAAGTAAAGATACCTTACAGTTTTTTGGGATTGCTTACACATTAAAATTAAAAGTAGTACACTATTTGCAAAACCTTACACTCAAGAAGCAAAACATCAGCCCATATTTGCACAACTATAAGCACATTGTCAACCTCACACTTGTTGCAAAACTCTACACACAGTGATTTGCAAAACACTAAACACACTTAACATACATTACACACAAAAATCTATCATGAAGTCACGTCCTTGCAATACCAAAGCACTGACTGTCAAATTACCACACCGTCCAACCAATTGGTTCAACACAGTCATCGGGTGTGCAAACACTCGTTTGCTTAATTGTAGACACACCAATCAGGTGTATAAGCACTATAAAAAGCAGCAGGTGAGTTTACCGGTCTTCAAGCACAATGGAAAGAGTCAGAGAAAGAATAAGACGAGGAGGAGGAGGAGGACGACGACGAGGAGGAGGACGAGGAGAACGAGGAGAACAAGGAGGACGAGGAGAACGAGGAGAACGAGGAGGAGATGAGGAGGACGAGGAGGATGAGGAGGAGGAGGAAGGGGAGGAAGAGGAAGAGGACGACAAGAAGGTGCTCAAAGAGGACCGAATCTGACAAATGAGATCCGCGCAACACTGGTTGACCACGTTGTCAACCACGGCCTGACGCTGAGGGAGGCTGGACTGCGAGTACAGCCAAATCTAAAACGATATACAGTGGCAACTGTGATAAGAACATTTCGACTGGAAAATAGGTATTGTAAAAATATCATCATTTCAAAACATCTGCACGGTTTCAGTAACTGCTTACAGTACTGTATTCTATGCACTATCAGCACTTCTGTTACCTTTTCCTGTGAAATTACTGTACTATTGTATACTGTTTTTTTTTTTACATAGGATTGAGGGTCAGGGACGACAAGGGGGAAGGCCTCCTATGTTCACAGAACAGCAAGAGAGGGAGATAGGTTTTGGCCAACAATGCTATAACACTCAAGCAGCTCCAAGCTAACATTGTCAATAACCACGCCCTTTTCAACGATATCCATCAGGTCTCAACATCAACATCGGCACGCATCCTAAAATAAAAACATATTCAAATGAAGCAAATTCATCGAGTGCCTTTCGAGCGCAATTCCGAAATGGTGAAACGACTGCGGCAGGATTATGCAGAGGTATGTATTCACTTTAGCAGTGTGATCTTGCATACGGTCTCATAATCTTTTACGGTACTGTAATATGTATACTAGATCTACACCACACTGTTTTTCAGAGAGTTTTACGAATGGATGGAGAGGAGATCCAGCATGAGTTCATTTACGTAGATGAGGCTGGGTTCAACCTGACGAGAACACGAAGGAGGGGAAGAAGCATCATTGGCCACAGGGCTATAGTCAATGTCCCAGGGCAACGTGGGGGTAATATAACTCTGTGCAGCCATTACACAGAATGGGGTCCTCCACCGCCATGCCCATATGGGCCCTTACAACACAGCACTCATACTTACATTCTTGGACCAATTGCACAACATAACAGCAGCAAATCAAATCGATCATATGCTATACATTGTTGTCTGGGACAATGTGTCTTTCCACCGCTCTGCTCTGGTTCAGAACTGGTTTCAGCAACATCCACATTTCACCCTCCTATATCTTCCACCACACTCTCCATTCCTCAACCCTATAGAAGAGTTTTTCTCGGCATGGCGGTGGAAGGTATATGATCTCTGTCTTCAGGCTGAGGTACCCCTCATCCAAGCCATGGAGGAGGCCTGTGACCAGATGGAGGGAGCAGCAATGCAAGGATGGATTCGTCATTCAAGACGTTTCTTTCCAAGGTGTCTTGCTAATGACAACATTGCCTGCGATGTTGATGAAATTCTCTGGCCAGATCCAGTTAGGCGAAGAGACAATGTCTAGTTATTATTATTATTTTTTTACTTACAATACGTAAAGTGACGTTTGGTTACAGTATTATGAATCTCCATGTCAACATTTTGGGCATGTTGAGAAATAAATCAGTTTCTTCAGTCTGCAACATTGGTCTTGTGTAGTGTTTGGTGAATTGACATTATATTTGTACTTTGTTGATAGTAGCCTACTCTAATCATAGGGAGGTAGAAGTGCTAAAAGTGTTTTAGGTTTATCACAGCAGAGTGTAACTCGTGCAAACAGAGTATAGTAATGTGAAACGTGTGTGTTTCATATGGTAACAAAGTGTGGTTTTTAAAAAGAAGTGTATAGTTTTTACAAGAGTGTTTAATTTTGCAAAGGATCTGTAGTGTTTTGTTACTTGGGTGTGTGGTTGTGCTAATTGTGTGTAGTGTTTTGAAAACACGGGCCCTGTTTTGAAAATCGTGCTTAAGCAATCAAAAAAAACTGAAAAGTCAAAGTGAGTCAGAGTAAAATACTACTTGGGTAAAAATCTAAAAGTATTTGGTTTTAAGTATACTCAAAAGTACATGTAATTGCTAAAATATACTTAAGTATCAAAAGTTAAACTGTAAATCATTTCAAATTCTTTATTTTAAGCAAACCAGATGGCACCATTTTATTTGTTATTTACTGATAGCCAGGGGAACACTCCAACACTCAGACATCATTGTATATGTTATTTACTGATAGCCAGGGGAACACTCCAACACTCAGACATCAATGTATTTGTTATTTACTCATAGCCAGGGGAACACACAAACACTCAGACATCATTGTATTTGTTATTTACTGGTAGCCAGGGGAACACTCCAACACTCAGACATCATTGTATTTGTTATTTACTGGTAGCCAGGGGAACACTCCAACACTCAGACATCATTGTATATGTGTTATTTACTGATAGCCAGGGGAACACTCCAACACTCAGACATCATTGTATTTGTGTTATTTACTGATAGCCAGGGGAACACTCCAACACTCAGACATCATTGTATTTGTTATTTACTGATAGCCAGGGGAACACTCCAACACTCAGACATCATTGTATATGTGTTATTTACTGATAGCCAGGGGAACACTCCAACACTCAGACATCATTGTATATGTTATTTACTGATAGCCAGGGGAACACTCCAACACTCAGACATCATTGTATATGTGTTATTTACTGATAGCCAGGGGAACACTCCAACACTCAGACATCATTGTATATGTTATTTACTGATAGCCAAGGGAACACTCCAACACTCAGACATCATTGTATATGTTATTTACTGATAGCCAGGGGAACACTCCAACACTCAGACATCATTGTATATGTGTTATTTACTGATAGCCAGGGGAACACTCCAACACTCAGACATCATTGTATTTGTGTTATTTACTGATAGCCAGGGGAACACTCCAACACTCAGACATCATTGTATTTGTGTTATTTACTGATAGCCAGGGGAACACTCCAACACTCAGACATCATTGTATATGTTATTTACTGATAGCCAGGGGAACACTCCAACACTCAGACATCATTGTATTTGTGTTATTTACTGATAGCCAGGGGAACACTCCAACACTCAGACATCATTGTATTTGTTATTTACTGATAGCCAGGGGAACACTCCAACACTCAGACATCATTGTATTTGTGTTATTTACTGATAGCCAGGGGAACACACCAACACTCAGACATCATTGTATATGTGTTATTTACTGATAGCCAGGGGAACACTCCAACACTCAGACATCATTGTATTTGTTATTTACTGATAGCCAGGGGAACACTCCAACACTCAGACATCATTGTATTTGTTATTTACTGATAGCCAGGGGAACACTCCAACACTCAGACATCATTGTATATGTGTTATTTACTGATAGCCAGGGGAACACTCCAACACTCAGACATCATTGTATTTGTGTTATTTACTGATAGCCAGGGGAACACTCCAACACTCAGACATCATTGTATTTGTTATTTACTGATAGCCAGGGGAACACTCCAACACTCAGACATCATTGTATTTGTTATTTACTGATAGCCAGGGGAACACTCCAACACTCAGACATCATTGTATTTGTTATTTACTGAAAGCCAGGGGAACACTCCAACACTCAGACATCATTGTATCTGTGTTATTTACTGATAGCCAGGGGAACACTCCAACACTCAGACATCATTGTATTTGTGTTATTTACTGATAGCCAGGGGAACACTCCAACACTCAGACATCATTGTATTTGTGTTATTTACTGATAGCCAGGGGAACACTCCAACACTCAGACATCATTGTATATGTTATTTACTGATAGCCAGGGGAACACTCCAACACTCAGACATCATTGTATATGTTATTTACTGATAGCCAGGGGAACACTCCAACACTCAGACATCATTGTATATGTGTTATTTACTGATAGCCAGGGGAACACTCCAACACTCAGACATCATTGTATATGTTATTTACTGATAGCCAGGGGAACACTCCAACACTCAGACATCATTGTATTTGTGTTATTTACTGATAGCCAGGGGAACACTCCAACACTCAGACATCATTGCATTTGTTATTTACTGATAGCCAGGGGAACACTCCAACACTCAGACATCATTGTATATGTGTTATTTACTGATAGCCAGGGGAACACTCCAACACTCAGACATCATTGTATTTGTTATTTACTGATAGCCAGGGGAACACTCCAACACTCAGACATCATTGTATTTGTTATTTACTGATAGCCAGGGGAACACTCCAACACTCAGACATCATTGTATATGTTATTTACTGATAGCCAGGGGAACACTCCAACACTCAGACATCATTGTATTTGTGTTATTTACTGATAGCCAGGGGAACACTCCAACACTCAGACATCATTGTATTTGTGTTATTTACTGATAGCCAGGGGAACACTCCAACACTCAGACATCATTGTATATGTGTTATTTACTGATAGCCAGGGGAACACTCCAACACTCAGACATCATTGTATTTGTTATTTACTGATAGCCAGGGGAACACTCCAACACTCAGACATCATTGTATTTGTGTTATTTACTGATAGCCAGGGGAACACTCCAACACTCAGACATCATTGTATTTGTTATTTACTGATAGCCAGGGGAACACTCCAACACTCAGACATCATTTACAAACTAAGAATTTGTCCTCCAGATCAGAGGCAGTAGATGACCTGGGATGTTCTCTTGATAAGTGTGTGAATTGGACCATTTTCCTGTCCTGCTAAGCGTTCAAAATGTAAAGAATACCTTTGGGTGTTAGGAAAAATGTATGGAGTAAAAAGTACATTATATTCTTTAGGAATGTAGTGAAATTAGAGTTAAAAAAAATATACATAGTAAAGTACAGATACCCTAAAAAATGACGTATCTAGTACTTTAAAGTACTTAACACCACTGGCATTGCATCATACAATAGATGGACTGTTAAGTTTAGATCCACATACTGTAAGTATGACTCACAGGAAGCAGGAAGGTATCATCACTCCTTCCTGTCTCTGACAGGTGATTCTGATGAAGAGGGCTCTGTAGGGTCAAAGTTGAAGAGGTTAACAGAGTTCAGAGACTGTTGGTTAATCTGGTCTAATGATGGGCCTGTGTCGCCATGGTGAGTCTGTGTGGTCTAGGTGAGTCTGTGTGGTCAAGGTGAGTCTATGTGGCCATGATGAGTCTGTGTGGTCATGATGAGTCTGTGTGGTCTAGGTGAGTCTGTGTGGTCAAGGTGAGTCTATGTGGCCATGATGAGTCTGTGTGGTCATGATGAGTCTGTGTGGTCTAGGTGATTCTGTGTGGTCTAGGTGAGTCTATGTGGTCATGATGAGTCTGTGTGGTCATGATGAGTCTGTGTGGTCATGGTGAGTCTGTGGTCATGATGATTCTGTGTGATCATTATGAGTCTGTGTGGCCATGATGATTCGGTGTGGTCATGATGAGTCTGTCTGATCATGGTGAGTCTGTGTGGTCTAGGTGAGTCTGTGTGGTCTAGGTGAGTCTGTGAGGTCTATGTGAGTCTGTGTGGTCATGGTGAGTCTATGTGGTCATGGTGATTCTATGTGGTCTAGGTGATTCTGTGTCACCATGGTGATTCTGTGTGGTCTAGGTGATTCTGTGTGGTCAAGGTGAGTCTGTGTGGTCATGATGAGTCTGTGTGGTCATGATGAGTCTGTGTGGTCATGGTGATTATGTGTGGTCATGTTGATTCTGTGTGGTCTAGGTTATTCTATGTGGTCATGATGAGTCTGTGTGGTCATGATGAGTCTGTGTGGTCATGATGAGTCTGTGTGGTCATGATGAGTCTGTGTGGTCATGATGAGTCTGTGTGGTCATGGTGATTATGTGTGGTCATGGTGATTCTGTGTGGTCTAGGTTATTCTATGTGGTCATGATGAGTCTGTGTGGTCATGATGAGTCTGTGTGGTCATGATGAGTCTGTGTGGTCATGATGAGTCTGTGTGGTCATGGTGAGTCTGTGGTCATGATGATTCTGTGTGATCATGATGAGTCTGTGTGGCCATGATGATTCTGTGTGGTCATGATGAGTCCGTCTGATCATGGTGAGTCTGTGTGGTCAAGGTGAGTATGTGTGGTCTAGGTGAGTCTGTGTGGTCTAGGTGAGTCTGTGTGGTCATGGTGAGTCTATGTGGTCATGGTGATTCTATGTGGTCTAGGTGATTCTGTGTCACCATGGTGATTCTGTGTGGTCTAGGTGATTATGTGTGGTCAAGGTGAGTCTGTGTGGTCATGATGAGTCTGTGTGGTCATGATGAGTCTGTGTGGTCTTGATGAGTCTGTGTGGTCATGGTGATTCTGTGTGGTCATGGTGATTCTGTGTGCTCATGGTGATTCTGTGTGGTCTAGGTTATTCTATGTGGTCATGATGAGTCTGTGTGGTCATGATGAGTCTGTGTGGTCATGATGAGTCTGTGTGGTCATGGTGAGTCTGTGTGGTCATGGTGAGTCTGTGTGGTCATGGTGAGTCTGTGTGGTCATGGTGATTCTGTGTCACCATGGTGATTATGTGTGGTCAAGGTGATTCTGTGTCACCATGGTGATTCTGTGTGGTCAAGGTGATTCTGTGTCACCATGGTGATTCTGTGTGGTCAAGGTGAGTCTGTGTGGTCATGGTGATTCCGTGTTGCCATGGTGATTCTGTGTGGTCTAGGTTATTCTGTGTTGCCATGGTGATTCTGTGGGGTCTAGGTGATTTTGTGTGGTCATGGTGATTCTGTGTGGTCTAGGTGATTCTTTGTGGTCTAGGTGATTTTGTGTTGCCATGGTGATTCTGTGGGGTCTAGGTGATTCTGTGTTGTCATCGTGATTCTGTGTGGTCTAGGTGAGTCTGTGTGGTCTAGGTGAGTCTGTGTGGTCATGGTGAGTCTATGTGGTCATGGTGATTCTATGTGGTCTAGGTGATTCTGTGTCACCATGGTGATTTTGTGTGGTCTAGGTGATTCTGTGTGGTCAAGGTGAGTCTGTGTGGTCATGATGAGTCTGTGTGGTCATGATGAGTCTGTGTGGTCATGATGAGTCTGTGTGGTCATGGTGATTATGTGGTCATGATGATTCTGTGTGATCATGATGAGTCTGTGTGGCCATGATGATTCTGTGTGGTCATGATGAGTCTGTGTGCTCATGGTGATTCTGTGTGGTCTAGGTTATTCTATGTGGTCATGATGAGTCTGTGTGGTCATGATGAGTCTGTGTGGTCATGATGCGTCTGTGTGGTCATGGTGATTATGTGTGGTCATGGTGATTCTGTGTGCTCATGGTGATTCTGTGTGGTCTAGGTTATTCTATGTGGTCATGATGAGTCTGTGTGGTCATGATGAGTCTGTGTGGTCATGATGAGTCTGTGTGGTCATGATGAGTCTGTGTGGTCATGGTGAGTCTGTGGTCATGATGATTCTGTGTGATCATGATGAGTCTGTGTGGCCATGATGATTCTGTGTGGTCATGATGAGTCCGTCTGATCATGGTGAGTCTGTGTGGTCAAGGTGAGTCTGTGTGGTCTAGGTGAGTCTGTGTGGTCTAGGTGAGTCTGTGTGGTCATGGTGAGTCTATGTGGTCATGGTGATTCTATGTGGTCTAGGTGATTATGTGTCACCATGGTGATTCTGTGTGGTCTAGGTAATTCTGTGTGGTCAAGGTGAGTCTGTGTGGTCATGATGAGTCTGTGTGGTCATGATGAGTCTGTGTGGTCTTGATGAGTCTGTGTGGTCATGGTGATTCTGTGTGGTCATGGTGATTCTGTGTGGTCTAGGTGAGTCTGTGTGGTCATGATGAGTCTTTGTGGTCATGGTGAGTCTGTGTGGTCATGGTGAGTCTGTGTGGTCATGGTGAGTCTGTGTGGTCATGGTGAGTTTGTGTGGTCATGGTGATTCTGTGTCACCATGGTGATTATGTGTGGTCAAGGTGATTCTGTGTCACCAAGGTGAGTCTGTGTGGTCATGGTGATTCCGTGTTGCCATGGTGTTTCTGTGTGGTCTAGGTTATTCTGTGTTGCCATGGTGATTCTGTGGGGTCTAGGTGATTTTGTGTGGTCATGGTGATTCTGTGTGGTCTAGGTGATTCTTTGTGGTCTAGGTGATTTTGTGTTGCCATGGTGATTCTGTGGGGTCTAGGTGATTTTGTGTGGTCTAGGTGATTCTGTGTTGCCATGGTGATTCTGTGTGGTCTAGGTGGTTCTGTGTGGTCATGGTGAGTTTGTGGTTTCAGGGATTTGGGATTGAGTCACAGTGGAAAGTCACGTTTTACCAGGCCAGGGCAAGAGACTGACGACGGATGAGGAGAACCTTTCTCCCCTCATCCCTGTTTCCCTGAAAGAGGGAGCAGAAAAAGAGAATGTATGAGAAAAGTGATCCTTGTTCACATTAATGCAATTTCTTCCCCTCTTCCTCCCCCCCTTTTCCTCCCATCTCCTTCCCTCTAACCCTCCCCCCTCCAACTGATAATGAGGTAGAGTCCGTTCTCCCCTCCCTCCCACTGGGCCTACCTGCTGCGACACAAAAGCTCCAGACTCTATTTTTGGAGCCCCTCTTCTCATTTATTTCCTTGATTTGGTGAGGATAATAATAATTGTGCTGGAGGTGCCGTATTCAAATGAACTGCCATTCCTCCGGTGCTATCGGCCAACCATCGCCTCCAAAATAGTTGCTGCGCCGCACCTCTCCTCCTTTCTCTGCTCTCCTTTCTGTGACTTGCTCTCTCCATCCTTCTCTCCCTTCCTCCGTCTCTCCCTCCCTCTCTCCCTTCCTCCGTCTCTCCCTCCCTCTCTCCGTCTCTCCATCCCTCCTGGCAGGAACACAAAGGCTATTGAAGCAGGTCCTCCTGATATGTTTCCTTGTTGAGTTTATTCAAATCAGCTGTTTGAAAACTTACCTTGTTTGCATTGTAATGCTGCGTTGCGGCGCTTTGACAATTTACAATTTACTGATAGAGCCTCTGTAAGAGGGCCGGGTGCGCCTGCTGCCTGTGAATATGAAATGAATTCCATTCCTCCCTGTCTGTATTCACATCACAGTGGAAACATGATAGCTTACATGAGTGTCTTTGAAAGCGACTCTAACTAAATAAATTTGATTTTGAAAGGGTGTATTTGTCATATGCCCCCTCGTCTCGCCAGGTGCTGTCAGGGATAAAGCAGCCAGTTTATTGTACATAATAGGATGCAAGGCTTCTTAAATATACATTAATTCTATTAGGTGTTGCTCGACAGGGCGGGAGGCACAAAACGCAACGCTTGCAGAGAGGGAACCACACACATCCATCAGTATGCTAAAGAGGTGTGTGTGTGTGTGTTTGTTTGTTTGTGTGTCTGTGTGTGTGTGTGCACGCACACACACACACTAAAGAGACCATTGCGCTGTCACTCTCACTTAGCACCTGTTAGGAACAATGACAATGAAATGTTTCTGCAGCACAAAACACCTCGGGGATAACTGTCACTGTCACTGCTGAGAGACACCTTGGAGAGGAAGAGAGTGGAGACACAGATTGGTGTGTTTCCCTGTGTGTATGCTAAGTGAGTGAGGGAGTGTGTGCACTTGTGTGTGTGTGTGTGTGTGTGTGTGTGTGTGTGTGTGTGTGTGTGTGTGTGTGTGTGTGTGTGTGTGTGTGTGTGTGTGTGTGTGTGTGTGTGTGTGTGTGTGGAAGGTTGGATGTCCATTATTACAGATGGACAATAAAGGACTCTATTAAGTACTATTCATTTCTATTTGGCATTTGTCTATCCAAATGGCGCGTCCAATAATGACCAGTAAATATCTCCAGGCTATTTGGGTCTGGCTGTGCCTCCTCCCCTCCCCTCCTCTGCTGTCCTCCCCCCCCCCCCCCCCCCCCCACTCCACCGCTGGCTTGTTATCTGGTCCAGCTGAGCTCTTAATTACATGATGGAGCTCGTTATGTGCTTAATTAGAGAGGTTCAGCACAGGGCAGAGACAGGGAGGGAGGAGAGAGAGAGAAAGATAGAAAGAGAGACGGGCTGAGACCAGTAACACAGGGTTCATGGTAGCAGATCAACAGCCCTACATTAACTCTTAACCCCCCACATGAACACATTAACCCAGCCTCTCTCTGGTCCTGCCCCTGTTAGTAAGTGTCAACACCAGGCCTGCATTCAGGATGCTTTAAACCCTGATTGAACACTCCACAGTGCAAACAGACTGTTTTCTTTTTTGCAGGTTTGATTGTGGTATATCCGAATATATTAATCAAATAATTTGACACAATTGGTAATTACCTGATACTAAATGGTATCTAATAATATTGTATTAAAATTGGTCAGTTTACCATGTTATGCTGAAGGACATTCCAGGTGAATAGTGAACCAGTAATTCAAGTTATGAAGTTATAAGTAACAGCACAAGCCTGAGGAGAGAAAATGTTGACGTGTTTGTATCTCAGTCACAGAGGAGCGAGAGCGAGAGAGAGGGGGGATGAACAATGTTTTTGTTGTTCATCTTTAAGAGTATACTTTTGGGTCAATTAACAATAAAGATCAATTGATAGCTCCTTCTCCTTTCTTCTGTGATTTCTGCCCCTGGTAAGGAGATAAATATTTATGAAGGCAGAAAGTCCCTGATCAAAGCCATCGGCAAAAAACACACCACACACTAAAAAACATCAAGGCTTTGTTGGCATTGTTGTTCCACTGTCCCATAGCACACAAATCGAAAACCCAACCTCCCTCCTATCCCCTACCCTCCCACCCCTATCCCCTCAAAAAACAGCTGAGACAAAGATGGGTTTGGGACTGGTGCACTGTTGCTTTAAGATAAAATATTCTATCTTCTACATCATAATTATCTCCTTAAGGTAGAAATATTAGCATATCCACCAATCTTATTATCTGAGAAATTGGCTCATTAAGTTGGCAGGTTCCCCTTGTGCCCACCTTGCTCGCTGTTGTCCACATTTCATCAGTGCGCTGTGGGGCGTTGTGACTGACGGACAGACAGACATACATACAGGACCCTGGACACAGCTTCCACTGGGACCTGGGCAGAGCAGGAGGAGAGTCAGAGTGGGAATCTCAGTGGGACACATGAAGGAAAGAAGACGAGGGAGGGAAACATGTTTAGAGTTTTGAGATGCACCCCAGGAGATCCCTCTATGGAGACTAGGAGAGACTAGGAGAGACTAGGAGAGACTAGGGGAGACTAGGGGAGACTAGGAGAGAATAGGAGAGACTAGGAGAGACTAGGAGAGACTAGGGGAGACTAGGGGAGACTAGGAGAGACTAGGGGAGACTAGGAGAGACTAGGGGAGACTAGGCCGGGATAAAGTAGCTTCTCAATACTACAGATGAAGGAAGGAGACAAGGAAAGGTAACATGTTAGGGGGGAATCAGAACAGCCTTCTACAGTGACCAATGTATGTGTGCATAAGTGTATGTATGCTATATGTGCCTATATGTATGCAAGCCTGTCTAATAGGCTTACACGTCTCCTGCTCAGCCAATACACCATCTCTTTACACTGTGAGGCCTGGCCTATGGGTGGGGATCACAGAACCACTAAGACCTGGCCAGAAACAGTGCTCAAAGACCCACTTAGGGGCTTACAGAAGAAAGCATACATTTTCTAGGTAATCAGAAAGAGGCTCCCCGCAAATTACATTTCCCTGCTATTAGATATTAATGAGATGCCTTAGAATATCCCAGGCCCCTAATCTGCAGAATATAATCCCTGAAATGAAACCTGACTCTGGTTAGTCCTAATTAAATCATCCTTTCTAATCCTGGAAATGGCCTTTATTAATCTCACGGCTTTACTGAACAACGGGACACTACGGAGAAACAGCACTGTGGACCACAAGGCCTGAGAGAGAGGAAGATGGCGAGAGAGAGACAGAGAGAGAGAGACAGAGAGAGAGACAGAGAGAGAGACAGAGAGAGAGACAGAGAGAGAGACAGAGAGACACAGAGAGAGACACAGAGAGAGACACAGAGAGAGAGACACAGAGAGAGAGACACAGAGAGAGAGACACAGAGAGAGACACAGAGAGAGAGACACAGAGAGAGACACAGAGAGAGAGAGACAGAGAGAGACACAGAGAGACAGAGAGAGAAACACAGAGAGAGATACAGAGAGAGACACAGAGAGAGACACAGAGAGAGACACAGAGCGAGACACAGATAGAGAGAGACAGACAGAGACACAGAGAAAGAGAGACAGAGAGAGAGACAGACACACAGAAAGACAGAGAGAGACACAGAGAGAGACACAGATAGAGACACAGATAGAGAGAGACAGACAGAGACACAGAGAAAGAGAGACAGAGAGACAGAGAGAGAGACAGAGAGAGAGACACAGAGAGAGACACAGAGAGAGACACAGAGAGAGAGACACAGAGAGAGACAGAGAGAGAGAGAGACACAGAGAGAGAGACACAGAGAGAGAGACAGAGAGAGAGAGAGAAAAGGGGTGGCCGGAGAATAGTGTGAGAAGAAGAATGGTGGGAAGGCAGACAGAGGGTGAAAAATGATAAAAGGAAGGAGATAAACTGAGAAAGAAGGATAGACAGAGTAAAACTTTCAGAGAACGTATATCTGTTGAACAATAGTTGAGCTCTCTCTACTGTTCGGCAGTGTGGGTGTGTAATTCACTGGTTAATTAGAACCCTGGCTATGCTAAATTAATTCAGCCCCTCGTTTTACTATAACACAGGACCTGAAGCACTTTAATGCCTCCCAGATTCATTAACTAACCAAACAAATGTGATAATCATGAAGCACAATTTCACTATGGATCTCTACATATATTATTCTATACATACTATTACGTAGGTCCATTTAGATGATCTTACCAGTTCCATATGGTAAAGTTGTCACAAATCATTATACAGCAAATACATGTATTACAATCTGGAATACAAATAGTAAATGGCAGCTTTGCTGTGAGTGGATAGTATCACTTTATAAATAGTCATTTCTTATGGTATTTTTTTTGACCTAATAAAAGGTATTAGGAATCCCATGCATCCAATGTATGTGTGTGCCTGCATGAGTGTGTGTCTGCACACCTGGGTGTAGGTACACGTGGGTGTGTGTGTTGGCAGTCATGTACGGGGCAGGTGGGTCGAGTCCCGATCTGCTTAACAGCCAATTTACAAAGGTCAGGTGAGAGAGATCAAACCACTGGGTAAATCACACCTCACACTCATAAATGAGAAACAATCATTCAGGAAAGGTCATACAGCCAGGATTGAGGATTATAATAATAGAGTAGGCCTCCTCCTCCTCTCTCACTTCCTCACTCCATCCCTCTCTCCATCTCTCAACAGGGG
Organism: Oncorhynchus clarkii lewisi; assembly: GCF_045791955.1. NCBI lineage: Eukaryota > Metazoa > Chordata > Actinopteri > Salmoniformes > Salmonidae > Oncorhynchus > Oncorhynchus clarkii. The sequence continues at coordinate 55,638,127 of NC_092163.1, forward strand.
GTACAACGCCTCTCTCACTTCCTCTCTCCATCCCTCTCTCCATCTCTCAACAGGGGGTACAACGCCTCTCTCACTTCCTCACTCCATCCCTCTCTCCATCTCTCAACAGGGGGTACAACGCCTCTCTCAATTGTTCTCCAGACTGCTGACTGATGGGAGTCAAGACCTCCATATTAAAGTCAGAGGTAAGGAAAGACACATTTGAACGTAAAGGTAGTTTTTAGTTGATTTTATTACAGGTATGGTAACTTGACGGGGTGTTATCTCCTGGTTATTACATGGACAGCTAATGGAAATATTGCTCTCAACCAAAAAGGTTAAAGCAAACAATCTTGTCTTTGTATCTTTAAATGTTGTAAATGTCGCCCCTGGACTATCAGCTGGTATGATGAATCTACTACAGATGCCTAGTGTGTCCATCTTCTTGAATCTACTACAGATGCCTAGTGTGTCCATCTTCTTGAATCTACTACAGATGCCTAGTGTGTCCACCCCCCCCCCCCCCTACCGTTGCAGATAGTCTCTCTATCATCCCTTCCTCCTGTCTCTCTTTCTTTCTGTATCATAGTTAGTAAAGCACTTTGAACATGTAAAACAGTGTAACAACAGGGGGCAGTGTTGGGTCACAAAGCAGACCATAGAATCTCACTTTCTCACTCTCTCACTGACAGGCCAGGGTCCAGTCTCTCCACCTCTCACTCTCTCACTTACAGGCCAGGGTCCAGTCTCTCCACCTCTCACTCTCTCACTTACAGGCCAGGGTCCAGTCTCTCCACCTCTCACTCTCTCTCTTACAGGCCAGGGTCCAGTCTCTCCACCTCTCTCTTACAGGCCAGGGTCCAGTCTCTCTTACAGGCCAGGGTCCAGTCTCTCCACCTCTCTCTTACAGGCCAGGGTCCAGTCTCTCCACCTCTCACTTACAGGCCAGGGTCCAGTCTCTCCACCTCTCTCTTACAGGCCAGGGTCCAGTCTCTCCACCTCTCACTTACAGGCCAGGGTCCAGTCTCTCCACCTCTCTCTTACAGGCCAGGGTCCAGTCTCCACCTCTCAGGATTAATTACACTTTTCAATGAATGTCTTAATGAGAGCTGGTGGAGCCACGCTGATAACACTGTTATATCTCAGTATGGAGGGAGAGAGATGGAGGGAGAGAGATGGAGGGAGAGAGATGGAGGGAGAGAGATGGAGGGAGAGAGATGGAGGGAGGGAGATGGAGGGAGGGAGATAGACTGAGGGAGAAGTTAGAGAGATGGAGAGAGAGCAGAGAGAAACAGAAAGGTAGATGGGAGATAACACAGGGTGATGGAGTGTCATCTAAGCTCTAACTGAGGCAGCAAGAGAAAGGCTGCATGGAAAAGACACACACACAGTGCCAAAAATAGCATTTACTGTGTCAGATAACAGCCACTTTCTTTATATACATACACATGGAAACCATGTACATACCTAGACAGAAAACAGCCACCCTGTGACATGTTGACTACGCTACAGTGACATCCCTAGTATGGCTCCGACACACACGCTCTTTCCCATGATCCTTTGGGTTACCACAGTAATGAGCTCTACAGGCATGCACCAGGGGACCTGTCACATACACACACACACACACACACACACACACACACACACACACACACACACACACACACACACACACACACACACACACACACACACACACACACACACACACACACACACACACGCACGGCTGGCACACACCAGGGGACCTCATATGTAAATTAGTCAGCTGATGTGTCACATGATGAGCCTGAAGGTCATTAATTGGTCAGCAATCAGAGGTTGGCGTGTCAGATATTGGAGAGATAATTTGCATAAGGCAGTGGAGCACTTACCCCTAAAGATCCTTTCAAACAGCCTTTACAATTGGAGCTTTTTCTATAGGTATCTTTCTCTCTCTCCTCTCTCTCCTCTCTCTTCTCTCTATTCTCTCTCCTCTCTCTCCTCTCTCTCTCCTGTCTCTCCTCTCTCTCTCCTGTCTCTCCTCTCTCTCTCCTGTCTCTCCTCTCTCTCTCTCTCTCTCTCCTCTCTCTCTCCTGTCTCTCCTCTCTCTCTCCTCTCTCTTCTCTCTATTCTCTCTCCTCTCTCTCCTCTCTCCTCTCTCTCTCCTCTCTCTTCTCTCTATTCTCTCTCCTCTCTATCCTCTCTCTCTCCTGTCTCTCCTCTCTCTCTCCTGTCTCTCCTCTCTCTCTCCTGTCTCTCGTCTCTCTCTCTCTCTCTCTCTCTCCTCTCTCTCTCCTATCTCTCCTCTCTCTCTCTCTCTCTCTCTCCTATCTCTCTCTCTCTCCTATCTCTCCTCTCTCTCTCTCCAATCTCTCTATTCTCTCTCCTATCTCTCCTTTCTCTCCTTTCTCTTCTCTCTATTCTCTCTCCTCTCTCTCTCTCTCTCTCTCCTCTCTCTCCGGTCTCTCCTCTCTCTCTCCAATCTCTCTCTCTCCTCTCTCTCCTATCTCTCCTCTCTCTCTCTCCAATCTATCTCTCTCTCATATCTCTCCTCTCTCCTCTCTCTCACACTCTACGTCAGGCGTCTGAGCCAGTGGACATCTCAGAGTGGGCTTTACATAGCTCTATATTTATAAAATGTTTGACTGTTATTTTATTCTTTATTCTTACATTTTTATTGATTTTATGCTGTTTTCTTGAGATCCTCATAGAAACAAGACGATTATTCCCAAGTGCTTTTACTCCCCTCATGTTCAATTAAATGAAAATAAATTAAGAGTTATCTTCCAAAATACGTCTTTAAATACTTAAAAAATCCAAGCAGGGAAAGGGAACATCTTGAGCTCGGAAATCATATTTCGAGATCTGATGAATATAAAAAGTGTACATTGTTCAAGAAAACGAGTCAAGGTCAAATATAAAAAAAGGTAAAACCTGTGACTTTCTGTCGACATCCTTTTGAAAGCGTGAAGACGGTCTGTTCCTAGAGGACAAAGAGAGAGAAAATAAATCAGGTTTCTTTTTCAAGAAAACAATGAACATGATTCTAATTCTCACTAATCAGACCAAACCATTACATTTCATTTTACACATTTAAAGACCATATGAATTAACAGTGTGTTCAATTAGACTGCTCTCCTCTCACGGACTATACACTCTCTTCACACTGGAGTGGATGGAGAGAATACTAAGACTGAACCATTTCTTTTCTGTCTCCTTCCATCTGACACACACCAGACCATGCAGACAGACCATGCAGACAGACCATGCAGACCATCTGACACACACCAGACCATGCAGACAGACCATGCAGACAGACCATGCAGACCATCTGACACACACCAGACCATGCAGACAGACCATGCAGACCATCTGACACACACCAGACCATGCAGACAGACCATGCAGACAGACCATGCAGACCATCTGACACACACCAGACCATGCAGACAGACCATGCAGACCATCTGACACACACCAGACCATGCAGACAGACAATGCAGACAGACCATGCAGACCATCTGACACACACCAGACCATGCAGACAGACCATGCAGACAGACCATGCAGACCATCTGACACACACCAGACCATGCAGACATACCATGCAGACAGACCATGCAGACCATCTGACACACACCAGACCATGCAGACAGACAATGCAGACATACCATGCAGACAGACCATGCAGACCATCTGACACACACCAGACCATGCAGACAGACCATGCAGACCATCTGACACACACCAGACCATGCAGACAGACCATGCAGACAGACCATGCAGACCCTCTGACACACACCAGACCATGCAGACAGACCATGCAGACCATCTGACACACACAGACCATGCAGACAGACCATGCAGACCATCTGACACACACCAGACCATGCAGACAGACCATGCAGACAGAACTCTCTCTCCCCATCTCATTGCCCCATAACCACAGAGCCAAGTTCAAGCCACCGTTAAAGAGTCAAAAATTTTAATAAATAAATCTAACACACTTTTTAATTAAAAAGGATCCTAATAATCCACATCATATTATGGAGCGCAGATTCATCGGTCAATTTAATAAGAGTGAGGCTTTTGGATGTTAATATCTCTGCTAGCAGGTTTCCTTCATAACTGAGAGGCTTGCTTAATTACACTCTGGGCTAATGACGGGGAATATTCAGGGCCTCTCCATGTTTTGATAAATGGCTTTCCACAAAGATTTATTCCTAATTATCTCATTTGTCTTTCTCCATTACTTTTTATAGCTTAAATTTATGAAGTCATTAAGACGTTAGTGGGCCTGATAATGATTAGGAGAAGGAATTGTATGAAAGTGAATTATATGAAAATGATTATGGCTAAAGGAGTGTTTAAAATGGGACCGTGGTGGAGGAAGTGTGTGCGCGTGTGTGTGCGTTTGTGCATGTGTCTGTCTGTGTGTGTGTGTGCGTGCACATGTGTGTAGGAAGTACAGTGGTCTTTGTTATAAGGTGCAGGGCGCCCCTCCATCACCCCCCCCCCCCCCCCCCTGTCCTCTCGGCTGGCTGACGCTCCCACCTTACGCCAGTGGAAATAACCATGATTAAAACATCTTTGTCACCCTCCTCTAGGCCTGTCTACCTTTCTCCCCCTCCTCTCTCCCTCCTTCCCCTTCTTCTCCCTCCTCTAGCCCTGTCTACGTCTCTCTCTCTCCGTCCTCCCCTCCTTCTCCTTCCTATAGCCCTGACTCCTTCTCTCTCCCTCCTTCTCCTCTTCTCCTCCTTCATCTAGCCCTGACTCCTCCATTCTCTCTCCCCTCCCCAGTGTCTCTGCTCTCTTTATCCTATGTGCTCATCTTTCCCTCCTCACCCCTCTCTTCCTTCTACCTGTTTCTCTCCATTCTCCCTAATCCCCCTCCCCATGGTTCTGTTCTCTCAATCATTCTTGCCCATCTCTCACTTCTCACCCTCCACCCTCTCCTCTCCTTTCCTCTCTCCCCCTTGTCTCTCTTCTCTCCATCCTACTACTCATCTCTATCACTCCCTGTCTGGCCGTGCTGCTGACAGAAGAAATGTTCTCTTCTCTCTTCCAGAGAACAGATCTCTCTCTCTCTCCCTTCTTTTCCTCTCTGAGAGAATAAGGCTATAACGGGGACTATTTTTACCCAGGCGGCCAGGCCCCTTCTGTACCTCCGTCCGCATTTGTTTAATTTCATTGGTCTTTGAAGACATAATGAAACACATAAATACAGACCCTCACATCTGTGTTCAAGGTCTTTGAATATTATGATAAAGTTTTTACCGGGTGAGATGAGCTTGCAGGGTAATCTTTTAAATGAATGCCTCTTAGTCCAGAAACAGAAACGGTGATATCCCATGCCCCTCACACGCACGCACGCACACACGCCTCATAGTCTGGCAGCCATTTCAAGCAGCTACCACCAGCCCTGCTTTACCGCTTGTCTAGTATAGAACTGTCCAGTTGTCTATACAGTCATTTTAGCTCTTTCACTTGGAGCCATTTTGTCCTTGGTGCTTGTACTCTGTTCTACAGTGGTTGGATGTTAAATAGACTTGTCCACTCATCCTGCTCACTCAAGACCATTTGAGACAGGGTTGGGGCCAAATTCATTACAATTCAGGAAGTGAATTGAAAGTCCAATTCAGGAAGAGAAAACCTGCCTATTGAAAAGATTTAAGACATACATCAGAACCAGGTCTTAACTGGACAGGTTTAAGACATACATCAGAACCAGGTCTTAACTGGACAGGTTTAAGACATACATCAGAACCAGGTCTTAACCCCACAGGTTTAAGACATACATCAGAACCAGGTCTTAACTCCACAGGTTTAAGACATACATCAGAACCAGGTCTTAACTGGACAGGTTTAAGACATACATCAGAACCAGGTCTTAACCCCACAGGTTTAAGACATACATCAGAACCAGGTCTTAACTCCACAGGTTTAAGACATACATCAGAACCAGGTCTTAACTCCACAGGTTTAAGACATACATCAGAACCAGGTCTTAACTCCACAGGTTTAAGACATACATCAGAACCAGGTCTTAACTCCACAGGTTTAAGACATACATCAGAACCAGGTCTTAACTGGACAGGTTTAAGACATACATCAGAACCAGGTCTTAACTCCACAGGTTTAAGACATACATCAGAACCAGGTCTTAACTCCACAGGTTTAAGACATACATCAGAACCAGGTCTTAACTCCTTAACTCCACAGGTTTAAGACATACATCAGAACCAGGTCTTAACTCCACAGGTTTAAGACATACATCAGAACCAGGTCTTAACTCCACAGGTTTAAGACATACATCAGAACCAGGTCTTAACTGGACAGGTTTAAGACATACATCAGAACCAGGTCTTAACTCCACAGGTTTAAGACATACATCAGAACCAGGTCTTAACTCCACAGCTTTAAGACATACATCAGAACCAGGTCTTAACTCCACAGGTTTAAGACATACATCAGAACCAGGTCTTAACTGGACAGGTTTAAGACATACATCAGAACCAGGTCTTAACTCCACAGGTTTCAGACATACATCAGAACCAGGTCTTAACTCCACAGGTTTAAGACATACATCAGAACCAGGTCTTAACTGGACAGGTTTAAGACATACATCAGAACCAGGTCTTAACTGGACAGGTTTAAGACATACATCAGAACCAGGTCTTAACTCCACAGGTTTAAGACATACATCAGAACCAGGTCTTAACTCCACAGGTTTAAGACATACATCAGAACCAGGTCTTAACTGGACAGGTTTAAGACATACATCAGAACCAGGTCATAACTCCACAGGTTTAAGACATACATCAGAACCAGGTCTTAACTCCACAGGTTTAAGACATACATCAGAACCAGGTCTTAACTCCACAGGTTTAAGACATACACCAGAACCAGGTCTTAACTCCACAGGTTTAAGACATACATCAGAACCAGGTCTTAACTCCACAGGTTTAAGACATACATCAGAACCAGGTCTTAACTCCACAGGTTTAAGACATACATCAGAACCAGGTCTTAACTGGACAGGTTTAAGACATACATCAGAACCAGGTCTTAACTCCACAGGTTTAAGACATACATCAGAACCAGGTCTTAACTCCACAGGTTTAAGACATACATCAGAACCATACCAGGTCTTAACCCCACAGGTTTAAGACATACATCAGAACCAGGTCTTAACTCCACAGGTTTAAGACATACATCAGAACCAGGTCTTAACTCCACTTACATACATCAGAACCAGGTCTTAACTCCACAGGTTTAAGACATACATCAGAACCAGGTCTTAACTCCACAGGTTTAAGACATACATCAGAACCAGGTCTTAACTCCACAGGTTTAAGACATACATCAGAACCAGGTCTTAACTGGACAGGTTTAAGACATACATCAGAACCAGGTCTTAACCCCACTGGTTTAAGACATACATCAGAACCAGGTCTTAACTCCACAGGTTTAAGACATACATCAGAACCAGGTCTTAACTGGACAGGTTTAAGACATACATCAGAACCAGGTCTTAACTCCACAGGTTTAAGACATACATCAGAACCAGGTCTTAACTCCACAGGTTTAAGACATACATCAGAACCAGGTCTTAACTCCACAGGTTTAAGACATACATCAGAACCAGGTCTTAACTGGACAGGTTTAAGACATACATCAGAACCAGGTCTTAACTGGACAGGTTTAAGACATACATCAGAACCAGGTCTTAACTCCACAGGTTTAATACATACATCAGAACCAGGTCTTAACCCCACAGGTTCCATAAGTGTGTTACATAAAAATAATGTACTAAATGTAATAATAATAAAAATTTACGTAGTCAAGCCCTTAGTCCCGACAGTGGGTTGATGGTTGAGTTTTGGGTCTCTCCCCCTCTCGTCCTCCCTACTGCCTCTGTGAGATCATAGGGGCCTATGTAAGCCTGTGGTTCATTCATTCATTATTTGATTATTTAATCAGCCCAGATGAAAATCATCTTTAACACCAGTGTTAATTAGGAAACATCTGGAGCAGAGAGAGAGAGAGAGAGAGAGCGAAAGAGAGAGAGAGCGAGATGAAAAATGAAAACAGGGGATGGCATCTCTGTCTCTCCAGCTGTCACTGTCTCTCCTTCTATCCCTCCATTATCCCCCTCTTACCATCCATTTCTCTTATTCTCCCTCCATCCCTCCGTTTATCTTTTCTTTGTCATTCTGTCACCCTCTGTTCTGTAATGCCAGTGTATCCCACCAGGGGGAGCAGTGGTTATGCTGCTAGACACCAGACCAGTTGGTTTCAGTGAAGGAGAACTTTTACATTTTCCCAATAACACAAGCAGGAGAATATCATGCACTGTATAAACTACCAATATATAGTCTGTAAGGATATCCATACAATATAATTCACTGTATACACTACCAATATATAGTCTGTAAGGATATACATACTGTATACACTACCAATATATAGTCTGTAAGGATATCCATACAATATAATTCACTGTATACACTACCAATATATAGTCTGTAAGGATATACATACTGTATACACTACCAATATATAGTCTGTAAGGATATCCATACAATATAATTCACTGTTTACACTACCAATATATAGTCTGTAAGGATATACATACTGTATACACTACCAATATATAGTCTGTAAGGATATCCATACTGTAGACACTACCAATATATAGTCTGTAAGGATATCCATACTGTATACACTACCAATATATAGTCTGTAAGGATATCCATACTGTATGGTATACACTACCAATATATGGTCTGTAAGGATATACATACTGTATACACTACCAATATATAGTCTGTAAGGATATCCATACTGTATACACTACCAATATATAGTCTGTAAGGATATCCATACAATATCATGCACTGTATACACTACCAATATATAGTCTGTAAGGATATCCATACTGTATACACTACCAATATATAGTCTGTAAGGATATCCATACTGTATACACTACCAATATATAGTCTGTAAGGATATACATACTGTATACACTACCAATATATAGTCTGTAAGGATACACATACTGTATACACTACCAATATATAGTCTGTAAGGATATCCATACTGTATACACTACCAATATGTAGTCTGTAAGGATATCCATACAATATCATTCACTGTATACACTACCAATATATAGTCTGTAAGGATATCCATACTGTATACACTACCAATATATAGTCTGTAAGGATATCCATACTGTATACACTACCAATATGTAGTCTGTAAGGATATGCATACAATATCATTCACTGTATACACTACCAATATATAGTCTGTAAGGATATCCATACTGTATACACTACCAATATATAGTCTGTAAGGATATCCATACAATATCATTCACTGTATACACTACCAATATATAGTCTGTAAGGATATCCATACTGTATACACTACCAATATATAGTCTGTAAGGATATCCATACTGTATACACTACCAATATATAGTCTGTAAGGATATCCATACAATATCATTCACTGTATACACTACCAATATATAGTCTGTAAGGATATACACACAATATCATGCACTGTATACACTACCAATATATAGTCTGTAAGGATATACACACTGTATACACTACCAATATGTAGTCTGTAAGGATATCCATACAATATAATTCACTGTATACACTACCAATATATAGTCTGTAAGGATATACATACTGTATACACTACCAATATATAGTCTGTAAGGATATACATACTGTATACACTACCAATATATAGTCTGTAAGGATATACATACTGTATACACTACCAATATATAGTCTGTAAGGCTATCCATACAATATCATGCACTGTATACACTACCAATATATAGTCTGTAAGGATATACATACTGTATACACTACCAATATATATTCTGTAAGGATATACATACTGTCTACACTACCAATATATAGTCTGTAAGGATATACATACTGTATACACTACCAATATATAGTCTGTAAGGATATACATACTGTATACACTACCAATATATAGTCTGTAAGGATATCCATACTGTATACACTACCAATATATAGTCTGTAAGGATATGCATACAATATCATGCACTGTATACACTACCAATATATAGTCTGTAAGGATATCCATACTGTGTACACTACCAATATATAGTCTGTAAGGATATCCATACAATATCATTCACTGTATACACTAACAATATATAGTCTGTAATGATATCCATACAATATAATTCACTGTATACACTACCAATATATAGTCTGTAAGGATATCCATACTGTATACACTACCAATATACAGTCTGTAAGGATATCCATACAATATCATGCACTGTATACACTACCAATATATAGTCTGTAAGGATATCCATACTGTATACACTACCAATATATAGTCTGTAAGGATATCCATACTATATACACTACCAATATATAGTCTGTAAGGATATCCATACTGTATACACTACCAATATATAGTCTGTAAGGATATCCATACAATATCATGCACTGTATACACTACCAATATATAGTCTGTAAGGATATCCATACCATATAATTCACTGTATACACTACCAATATATAGTCTGTAAGGATATACATACTGTATACACTACCAATATATAGTCTGTAAGGATATACATACAATATCATTCACTGTATACACTACCAATATATAGTCTGTAAGGATATCCATACTGTATACACTACCAATATATAGTCTGTAAGGATATCCATACTGTATACACTACCAATATATAGTCTGTAAGGATATCCATACTGTATACACTACCAATATATAGTCTGTAAGGATATCCATGCTGTATACACTACCAATATATAGTCTGTAAGGATATCCATACTGTATACACTACCAATATATAGTCTGTAAGGCTATCCATACAATATAATTCACTGTATACACTACCAATATATAGTCTGTAAGGATATACATACTGTATACACTACCAATATATATTCTGTAAGGATATACATACTGTCTACACTACCAATATATAGTCTGTAAGGATATACATACTGTATACACTACCAATATATAGTCTGTAAGGATATACATACTGTATACACTACCAATATATAGTCTGTAAGGATATCCATACTGTATACACTACCAATATATAGTCTGTAAGGATATGCATACAATATCATGCACTGTATACACTACCAATATATAGCCTGTAAGGATATCCATACTGTGTACACTACCAATATATAGTCTGTAAGGATATCCATACAATATCATTCACTGTATACACTAACAATATATAGTCTGTAATGATATCCATACAATATAATTCACTGTATACACTACCAATATATAGTCTGTAAGGATATCCATACTGTATACACTACCAATATACAGTCTGTAAGGATATCCATACAATATCATGCACTGTATACACTACCAATATATAGTCTGTAAGGATATCCATACTGTATACACTACCAATATATAGTCTGTAAGGATATCCATACTGTATACACTACCAATATATAGTCTGTAAGGATATCCATACAATATCATGCACTGTATACACTACCAATATATAGTCTGTAAGGATATCCATACCATATAATTCACTGTATACACTACCAATATATAGTCTGTAAGGATATACATACTGTATACACTACCAATATATAGTCTGTAAGGATATACATACAATATCATTCACTGTATACACTACCAATATATAGTCTGTAAGGATATCCATACTGTATACACTACCAATATATAGTCTGTAAGGATATCCATACTGTATACACTACCAATATATAGTCTGTAAGGATATACATACTGTATACACTACCAATATATAGTCTGTAAGGATATCCATACTGTATACACTACCAATATATAGTCTGAAAGGATATCCATACAATATCATGCACTGTATACATTACCAATATATAGTCTGTAAGGATATACACACTGTATACACTACCAATATATAGTCTGTAAGGATATACATACTGTATACACTACCAATATATAGTCTGTAAGGATATACATACTGTATACACTACCAATATATAGTCTGTAAGGATATACACACAATATCATTCACTGTATACACTACCAATATATAGTCTGTAAGGATATACATACTGTATACACTACCAATATATAGTCTGTAAGGATATACACACAATATCATTCACTGTATACACTACCAATATATAGTCTGTAAGGATATCCATACTGTATACACTACCAATATATAGTCTGTAAGGATATCCATACAATATCATTCACTGTATACACTACCAATATATAGTCTGTAAGGATATACATACTGTATACACTAACCAATATATAGTCTGTAAGGATATCCATACTGTATACACTACCAATATATAGTCTGTAAGGATATCCATACAATATCATTCACTGTATACACTACCAATATATAGTCTGTAAGGATATACATACAATATCATTCACTGTATACACTACCAATATATAGTCTGTAAGGATATCCATACAATATCATTCACTGTATACACTACCAATATATAGTCTGTAAGGATATACATACTGTATACACTACCAATATATAGTCTGTAAGGATATCCATAACGTATACACTACCAATATATAGTCTGTAAGGATATACATACTGTATACACTACCAATATATAGTCTGTAAGGATATACATACTGTATACACTACCAATATATAGTCTGTAAGGATATGCATACAATATCATTCACTGTATACACTACCAATATATAGTCTGTAAGGATATACATACTGTATACACTACCAATATATAGTCTGTAAGGATATCCATACTGTATACACTACCAATATATAGTCTGTAAGGATATCCATACTGTATACACTACCAATACATAGTCTGTAAGGATATCCATACAATATCATGCACTGTATACACTACCAATATATAGTCTGTAAGGATATCCATACTGTATACACTACCAATATATAGTCTGTAAGGATATCCATACAATATAATTCACTGTATACACTACCAATATATAGTCTGTAAGGATATCCATACTGTATACACTACCAATATATAGTCTGTAAGGATATCCATACAATATCATTCACTGTATACACTACCAATATATAGTCTGTAAGGATATACATACTGTATACACTACCAATATATAGTCTGTAAGGATATCCATACTGTATACACTACCAATATATAGTCTGTAAGGATATCCATACTGTATACACTACCAATATATAGTCTGTAAGGATATCCATACTGTATACACTACCAATATATAGTCTGTAAGGATATCCATACTGTATACACTACCAATATATAGTCTGTAAGGATATACATACAATATCATGCACTGTATACACTACCAATATATAGTCTGTAAGGATATACACACAATATCATTCACTGTATACACTACCAATATATAGTCTGTAAGGATATACATACAATATCATTCACTGTATACACTACCAATATATAGTCTGTAAGGATATACATACAATATCATTCACTGTATACACTACCAATATATAGTCTGTAAGGATATCCATACTGTATACACTACCAATATATAGTCTGTAAGGATATACATACAATATCATTCACTGTATACACTACCAATATATAGTCTGTAAGGATATACATACTGTATACACTACCAATATATAGTCTGTAAGGATATCCATACAATATCATTCACTGTATACACTACCAATATATAGTCTGTAAGGATATACATACTGTATACACTACCAATATATAGTCTGTAAGGATATACATACAATATCATTCACTGTATACACTACCAATATATAGTCCTTTAGGATATACATACTGTATACACTACCAATATATAGTCTGTAAGGATATACATACTGTATACACTACCAATATATAGTCTGTAAGGATATCCATACAATATCATTCACTGTATACACTACCAATATATAGTCTGTAAGGATATACATACAATATCATTCACTGTATACACTACCAATATATAGTCTGTAAGGATATACATACTGTATACACTACCAATATATAGTCTGTAAGGATATCCATAACGTATACACTACCAATATATAGTCTGTAAGGATATACATACTGTATACACTACCAATATATAGTCTGTAAGGATATACATACTGTATACACTACCAATATATAGTCTGTAAGGATATACATACTGTATACACTACCAATATATAGTCTGTAAGGATATACATACAATATCATTCACTGTATACACTACCAATATATAGTCTGTAAGGATATCCATACTGTATACACTACCAATATATAGTCTGTAAGGATATCCATACTGTATACACTACCAATATATAGTCTGTAAGGATATACATACTGTATACACTACCAATATATAGTCTGTAAGGATATCCATACTGTATACACTACCAATATATAGTCTGAAAGGATATCCATACAATATCATGCACTGTATACATTACCAATATATAGTCTGTAAGGATATACACACTGTATACACTACCAATATATAGTCTGTAAGGATATACATACTGTATACACTACCAATATATAGTCTGTAAGGATATACATACTGTATACACTACCAATATATAGTCTGTAAGGATATACACACAATATCATTCACTGTATACACTACCAATATATAGTCTGTAAGGATATACATACTGTATACACTACCAATATATAGTCTGTAAGGATATACACACAATATCATTCACTGTATACACTACCAATATATAGTCTGTAAGGATATCCATACTGTATACACTACCAATATATAGTCTGTAAGGATATCCATACAATATCATTCACTGTATACACTACCAATATATAGTCTGTAAGGATATACATACTGTATACACTAACCAATATATAGTCTGTAAGGATATCCATACTGTATACACTACCAATATATAGTCTGTAAGGATATCCATACAATATCATTCACTGTATACACTACCAATATATAGTCTGTAAGGATATACATACAATATCATTCACTGTATACACTACCAATATATAGTCTGTAAGGATATCCATACAATATCATTCACTGTATACACTACCAATATATAGTCTGTAAGGATATACATACTGTATACACTACCAATATATAGTCTGTAAGGATATCCATAACGTATACACTACCAATATATAGTCTGTAAGGATATACATACTGTATACACTACCAATATATAGTCTGTAAGGATATACATACTGTATACACTACCAATATATAGTCTGTAAGGATATGCATACAATATCATTCACTGTATACACTACCAATATATAGTCTGTAAGGATATACATACTGTATACACTACCAATATATAGTCTGTAAGGATATCCATACTGTATACACTACCAATATATAGTCTGTAAGGATATCCATACTGTATACACTACCAATACATAGTCTGTAAGGATATCCATACAATATCATGCACTGTATACACTACCAATATATAGTCTGTAAGGATATCCATACTGTATACACTACCAATATATAGTCTGTAAGGATATCCATACAATATAATTCACTGTATACACTACCAATATATAGTCTGTAAGGATATCCATACTGTATACACTACCAATATATAGTCTGTAAGGATATCCATACAATATCATTCACTGTATACACTACCAATATATAGTCTGTGAGGATATACATACTGTATACACTACCAATATATAGTCTGTAAGGATATCCATACTGTATACACTACCAATATATAGTCTGTAAGGATATCCATACTGTATACACTACCAATATATAGTCTGTAAGGATATCCATACTGTATACACTACCAATATATAGTCTGTAAGGATATCCATACTGTATACACTACCAATATATAGTCTGTAAGGATATACATACAATATCATGCACTGTATACACTACCAATATATAGTCTGTAAGGATATACACACAATATCATTCACTGTATACACTACCAATATATAGTCTGTAAGGATATACATACAATATCATTCACTGTATACACTACCAATATATAGTCTGTAAGGATATCCATACAATATCATTCACTGTATACACTACCAATATATAGTCTGTAAGGATATACATACTGTATACACTAACCAATATATAGTCTGTAAGGATATCCATACTGTATACACTACCAATATATAGTCTGTAAGGATATCCATACAATATCATTCACTGTATACACTACCAATATATAGTCTGTAAGGATATACATACAATATCATTCACTGTATACACTACCAATATATAGTCTGTAAGGATATCCATACAATATCATTCACTGTATACACTACCAATATATAGTCTGTAAGGATATACATACTGTATACACTACCAATATATAGTCTGTAAGGATATCCATAACGTATACACTACCAATATATAGTCTGTAAGGATATACATACTGTATACACTACCAATATATAGTCTGTAAGGATATACATACTGTATACACTACCAATATATAGTCTGTAAGGATATGCATACAATATCATTCACTGTATACACTACCAATATATAGTCTGTAAGGATATACATACTGTATACACTACCAATATATAGTCTGTAAGGATATCCATACTGTATACACTACCAATATATAGTCTGTAAGGATATCCATACTGTATACACTACCAATACATAGTCTGTAAGGATATCCATACAATATCATGCACTGTATACACTACCAATATATAGTCTGTAAGGATATCCATACTGTATACACTACCAATATATAGTCTGTAAGGATATCCATACAATATAATTCACTGTATACACTACCAATATATAGTCTGTAAGGATATCCATACTGTATACACTACCAATATATAGTCTGTAAGGATATCCATACAATATCATTCACTGTATACACTACCAATATATAGTCTGTGAGGATATACATACTGTATACACTACCAATATATAGTCTGTAAGGATATCCATACTGTATACACTACCAATATATAGTCTGTAAGGATATCCATACTGTATACACTACCAATATATAGTCTGTAAGGATATCCATACTGTATACACTACCAATATATAGTCTGTAAGGATATCCATACTGTATACACTACCAATATATAGTCTGTAAGGATATACATACAATATCATGCACTGTATACACTACCAATATATAGTCTGTAAGGATATACACACAATATCATTCACTGTATACACTACCAATATATAGTCTGTAAGGATATACATACAATATCATTCACTGTATACACTACCAATATATAGTCTGTAAGGATATACATACAATATCATTCACTGTATACACTACCAATATATAGTCTGTAAGGATATCCATACTGTATACACTACCAATATATAGTCTGTAAGGATATACATACAATATCATTCACTGTATACACTACCAATATATAGTCTGTAAGGATATACATACTGTATACACTACCAATATATAGTCTGTAAGGATATCCATACAATATCATTCACTGTATACACTACCAATATATAGTCTGTAAGGATATACATACTGTATACACTACCAATATATAGTCTGTAAGGATATACATACAATATCATTCACTGTATACACTACCAATATATAGTCCTTTAGGATATACATACTGTATACACTACCAATATATAGTCTGTAAGGATATACATACTGTATACACTACCAATATATAGTCTGTAAGGATATCCATACAATATCATTCACTGTATACACTACCAATATATAGTCTGTAAGGATATACATACAATATCATTCACTGTATACACTACCAATATATAGTCTGTAAGGATATACATACTGTATACACTACCAATATATAGTCTGTAAGGATATCCATAACGTATACACTACCAATATATAGTCTGTAAGGATATACATACTGTATACACTACCAATATATAGTCTGTAAGGATATACATACTGTATACACTACCAATATATAGTCTGTAAGGATATACATACAATATCATTCACTGTATACACTACCAATATATAGTCTCTAAGGATATCCATACAATATCATTCACTGTATACACTACCAATATATAGTCTGTAAGGATATACATACTGTATACACTACCAATATATAGTCTGTAAGGATATCCATAACGTATACACTACCAATATATAGTCTGTAAGGATATACATACTGTATACACTACCAATATATAGTCTGTAAGGATATCCATACAATATCATGCACTGTATACACTACCAATATATAGTCTGTAAGGATATAAATACTGTATACACTACCAATACATAGTCTGTAAGGATATACATACTGTCTACACTACCAATATATAGTCTGTAAGGATATACATACTGTATACACTACCAATATATAGTCTGTAAGGATATACATACTGTATACACTACCAATATATAGTCTGTAAGGATATCCATACTGTATACACTACCAATATATAGTCTGTAAGGATATGCATACAATATCATGCACAGTATACACTACCAATATATAGTCTGTAAGGATATCCATACTGTATACACTACCAATATATAGTCTGTAAGGATATCCATACAATATCATTCACTGTATACACTAACAATATATAGTCTGTAATGATATCCATACAATATTATTCACTGTATACACTACCAATATATAGTCTGTAAGGATATCCATACTGTATACACTACCAATATACAGTCTGTAAGGATATCCATACAATATCATGCACTGTATACACTACCAATATATAGTCTGTAAGGATATCCATACTGTATACACTACCAATATATAGTCTGTAAGGATATCCATACTGTATACACTACCAATATATAGTCTGTAAGGATATCCATACTGTATACACTACCAATATATAGTCTGTAAGGATATTCATACAATATCATGCACTGTATGCACTACCAATATATAGTCTGTAAGGATATACATACTGTATACACTACCAATATATAGTCTGTAAGGATATCCATACTGTATACACTACCAATATGTAGTCTGTAAGGATATCCATACTGTATACACTACCAATATATAGTCTGTAAGGATATCCATACTGTATACACTACCAATATATAGTCTGTAAGGATATCCATACTGTATACACTACCAATATATAGTCTGTAAGGATATACATACAATATCATGCACTGTATACACTACCAATATATAGTCTGTAAGGATATACACACAATATCATTCACTGTATACACTACCAATATATAGTCTGTAAGGATATACATACAATATCATTCACTGTATACACTACCAATATATAGTCTGTAAGGATATACATACAATATCATTCACTGTATACACTACCAATATATAGTCTGTAAGGATATCCATACTGTATACACTACCAATATATAGTCTGTAAGGATATACATACAATATCATTCACTGTATACACTACCAATATATAGTCTGTAAGGATATACATACTGTATACACTACCAATATATAGTCTGTAAGGATATCCATACAATATCATTCACTGTATACACTACCAATATATAGTCTGTAAGGATATACATACTGTATACACTACCAATATATAGTCTGTAAGGATATACATACAATATCATTCACTGTATACACTACCAATATATAGTCTGTAAGGATATACATACTGTATACACTACCAATATATAGTCTGTAAGGATATACATACTGTATACACTACCAATATATAGTCTGTAAGGATATCCATACAATATCATTCACTGTATACACTACCAATATATAGTCTGTAAGGATATACATACAATATCATTCACTGTATACACTACCAATATATAGTCTGTAAGGATATACATACTGTATACACTACCAATATATAGTCTGTAAGGATATCCATAACGTATACACTGCCAATATATAGTCTGTAAGGATATACATACTGTATACACTAACAATATATAGTCTGTAAGGATATACATACTGTATACACTACCAATATATAGTCTGTAAGGATATCCATACAATATCATGCACTGTATACACTACCAATATATAGTCTGTAAGGATATAAATACTGTATACACTACCAATATATAGTCTGTAAGGATATACATACTGTCTACACTACCAATATATAGTCTGTAAGGATATACATACTGTATACACTACCAATATATAGTCTGTAAGGATATACATACTGTATACACTACCAAAATATAGTCTGTAAGGATATCCATACTGTATACACTACCAATATATAGTCTGTAAGGATATGCATACAATATCATGCACTGTATACACTACCAATATATAGTCTGTAAGGATATCCATACTGTATACACTACCAATATATAGTATGTAAGGATATCCATACAATATCATTCACTGTATACACTAACAATATATAGTCTGTAATGATATCCATACAATATTATTCACTGTATACACTACCAATATATAGTCTGTAAGGATATCCATACTGTATACACTACCAATATACAGTCTGTAAGGATATCCATACAATATCATGCACTGTATACACTACCAATATATAGTCTGTAAGGATATCCATACTGTATACACTACCAATATATAGTCTGTAAGGATATCCATACTGTATACACTACCAATATATAGTCTGTAAGGATATCCATACTGTATACACTACCAATATATAGTCTGTAAGGATATTCATACAATATCATGCACTGTATGCACTACCAATATATAGTCTGTAAGGATATCCATACTGTATACACTACCAATATATAGTCTGTAAGGATATCCATACTGTATACACTACCAATATATAGTCTGTAAGGATATCCATACTGTATACACTACCAATATATAGTCTGTAAGGATATCCATACTGTATACACTACCAATATATAGTCTGTAAGGATATTCATACAATATCATGCACTGTATGCACTACCAATATATAGTCTGTAAGGATATCCATATTGTATACACTACCAATATATAGTCTGTAAGGATATCCATACAATATCATTCACTGTATACATTACCAATATATAGTCTGTAAGGATATACATACAATATCATTCACTGTATACACTACCAATATATAGTCTGTAAGGATATCCATACAATATCATTCACTGTATACACTACCAATATATAGTCTGTAAGGATATACATACTGTATACACTACCAATATATAGTCTGTAAGGATATACATACTGTATACACTACCAATATATAGTCTGTAAGGATATACACACAATATCATTCACTGTATACACTACCAATATATAGTCTGTAAGGATATACATACTGTATACACTACCAATATATAGTCTGTAAGGATATACATACTGTATACACTACCAATATATAGTCTGTAAGGATATCCATACAATATCATTCACTGTATACACAATCAATATATAGTCTGTAAGGATATACATACTGTATACACTACCAATATATAGTCTGTAAGGATATCCATACTGTATACACTACCAATATATAGTCTGTAAGGATATCCATACAATATCATGCACTGTATACACTACCAATATATAGTCTGTAAGGATATCCATACTGTATACACTACCAATATATAGTCTGTAAGGATATCCATACAATATCATTCACTGTATACACTACCAATATATAGTCTGTAAGGATATCCATACTGTATACACTACCAATATATAGTCTGTAAGGATATCCATACAATATCATTCACTGTATACACTACCAATATATAGTCTGTAAGGATATACATACTGTATACACTACCAATATATAGTCTGTAAGGATATCCATACTGTATACACTACCAATATATAGTCTGTAAGGATATCCATACTGTATACACTACCAATATATAGTCTGTAAGGATATCCATACTGTATACACTACCAATATATAGTCTGTAAGGATATCCATACTGTATACACTACCAATATATAGTCTGTAAGGATATACATACAATATCATGCACTGTATACACTACCAATATATAGTCTGTAAGGATATACACACAATATCATTCACTGTATACACTACCAATATATAGTCTGTAAGGATATGCATACAATATCATTCACTGTATACACTACCAATATATAGTCTGTAAGGATATACATACAATATCGTTCACTGTATACACTACCAATATATAGTCTGTAAGGATATCCATACTGTATACACTACCAATATATAGTCTGTAAGGATATCCATACTGTATACACTACCAATATATAGTCTGTAAGGATATCCATACTGTATACACTACCAATATATAGTCTGTAAGGATATCCATACTGTATACACTACCAATATATAGTCTGTAAGGATATCCATACAATATCATTCACTGTATACACTACCAATATATAGTCTGTAAGGATATACATACTGTATACACTACCAATATATAGTCTGTAAGGATATCCATACAATATCATTCACTGTATACACTACCAATATATAGTCTGTAAGGATATACATACTGTATACACTACCAATATATAGTCTGTAAGGATATACATACAATATCATTCACTGTATACACTACCAATATATAGTCTGTAAGGATATACATACTGTATACACTACCAATATATAGTCTGTAAGGATATACATACTGTATACACTACCAATATATAGTCTGTAAGGATATACATACTGTATACACTACCAATATATAGTCTGTAAGGATATCCATACAATATCATGCACTGTATACACTACCAATATATAGTCTGTAAGGATATACATACTGTATACACTACCAATATATAGTCTGTAAGGATATCCATACTGTATACACTACCAATATATAGTCTGTAAGGATATCCATACTGTATACACTACCAATATATAGTCTGTAAGGATATCCATACTGTATACACTACCAATATATAGTCTGTAAGGATATCCATACTGTATACACTACCAATATATAGTCTGTAAGGATATACATACAATATCATTCACTGTATACACTACCAATATATAGTCTGTAAGGATATACATACAATATCATTCACTGTATACACTACCAATATATAGTCTGTAAGGATATCCATACTGTATACACTACCAATATATAGTCTGTAAGGATATACATACAATATCATTCACTGTATACACTACCAATATATAGTCGGTAAGGATATACATACTGTATACACTACCAATATATAGTCTGTAAGGATATCCATACAATATCATTCACTGTATACACTACCAATATATAGTCTGTAAGGATATCCATACTGTATACACTACCAATATATAGTCTGTAAGGATATCCATACAATATCATGCACTGTATACACTACCAATATATAGTCTGTAAGGATATCCATACTGTATACACTACCAATATATAGTCTGTAAGGATATCCATACAATATCATTCACTGTATACACTACCAATATATAGTCTGTAAGGATATACATACTGTATACACTACCAATATATAGTCTGTAAGGATATCCATACTGTATACACTACCAATATGTAGTCTGTAAGGATATCCATACTGTATACACTACCAATATATAGTCTGTAAGGATATCCATACTGTATACACTACCAATATATAGTCTGTAAGGATATCCATACAATATCATTCACTGTATACACTACCAATATATAGTCTGTAAGGATATATACAATATCATTACTGTATACACTACCAATATATAGTCTGTAAGGATATCCATACAATATCATTCACTGTATACACTACCAATATATAGTCTGTAAGGATATCCATACTGTATACACTACCAATATATAGTCTGTAAGGATATCCATACAATATCATTCACTGTATACACTACCAATATATAGTCTGTAAGGATATACATACTGTATACACTACCAATATATAGTCTGTAAGGATATCCATACTGTATACACTACCAATATGTAGTCTGTAAGGATATCCATACTGTATACACTACCAATATATAGTCTGTAAGGATATCCATACTGTATACACTACCAATATATAGTCTGTAAGGATATCCATACTGTATACACTACCAATATATAGTCTGTAAGGATATACATACAATATCATGCACTGTATACACTACCAATATATAGTCTGTAAGGATATACATACTGTATACACTACCAATATATAGTCTGTAAGGATATACATACAATATCATTCACTGTATACACTACCAATATATAGTCTGTAAGGATATACATACAATATCATTCACTGTATACACTACCAATATATAGTCTGTAAGGATATCCATACTGTATACACTACCAATATATAGTCTGTAAGGATATGCATACAATATCATGCACAGTATACACTACCAATATATAGTCTGTAAGGATATCCATACTGTATACACTACCAATATATAGTCTGTAAGGATATCCATACAATATCATTCACTGTATACACTAACAATATATAGTCTGTAATGATATCCATACAATATTATTCACTGTATACACTACCAATATATAGTCTGTAAGGATATCCATACTGTATACACTACCAATATACAGTCTGTAAGGATATCCATACAATATCATGCACTGTATACACTACCAATATATAGTCTGTAAGGATATCCATACTGTATACACTACCAATATATAGTCTGTAAGGATATCCATACTGTATACACTACCAATATATAGTCTGTAAGGATATCCATACTGTATACACTACCAATATATAGTCTGTAAGGATATTCATACAATATCATGCACTGTATGCACTACCAATATATAGTCTGTAAGGATATACATACTGTATACACTACCAATATATAGTCTGTAAGGATATCCATACTGTATACACTACCAATATGTAGTCTGTAAGGATATCCATACTGTATACACTACCAATATATAGTCTGTAAGGATATCCATACTGTATACACTACCAATATATAGTCTGTAAGGATATCCATACTGTATACACTACCAATATATAGTCTGTAAGGATATACATACAATATCATGCACTGTATACACTACCAATATATAGTCTGTAAGGATATACACACAATATCATTCACTGTATACACTACCAATATATAGTCTGTAAGGATATACATACAATATCATTCACTGTATACACTACCAATATATAGTCTGTAAGGATATACATACAATATCATTCACTGTATACACTACCAATATATAGTCTGTAAGGATATCCATACTGTATACACTACCAATATATAGTCTGTAAGGATATACATACAATATCATTCACTGTATACACTACCAATATATAGTCTGTAAGGATATACATACTGTATACACTACCAATATATAGTCTGTAAGGATATCCATACAATATCATTCACTGTATACACTACCAATATATAGTCTGTAAGGATATACATACTGTATACACTACCAATATATAGTCTGTAAGGATATACATACAATATCATTCACTGTATACACTACCAATATATAGTCTGTAAGGATATACATACTGTATACACTACCAATATATAGTCTGTAAGGATATACATACTGTATACACTACCAATATATAGTCTGTAAGGATATCCATACAATATCATTCACTGTATACACTACCAATATATAGTCTGTAAGGATATACATACAATATCATTCACTGTATACACTACCAATATATAGTCTGTAAGGATATACATACTGTATACACTACCAATATATAGTCTGTAAGGATATCCATAACGTATACACTGCCAATATATAGTCTGTAAGGATATACATACTGTATACACTAACAATATATAGTCTGTAAGGATATACATACTGTATACACTACCAATATATAGTCTGTAAGGATATCCATACAATATCATGCACTGTATACACTACCAATATATAGTCTGTAAGGATATAAATACTGTATACACTACCAATATATAGTCTGTAAGGATATACATACTGTCTACACTACCAATATATAGTCTGTAAGGATATACATACTGTATACACTACCAATATATAGTCTGTAAGGATATACATACTGTATACACTACCAATATATAGTCTGTAAGGATATCCATACTGTATACACTACCAATATATAGTCTGTAAGGATATGCATACAATATCATGCACTGTATACACTACCAATATATAGTCTGTAAGGATATCCATACTGTATACACTACCAATATATAGTCTGTAAGGATATCCATACAATATCATTCACTGTATACACTAACAATATATAGTCTGTAATGATATCCATACAATATTATTCACTGTATACACTACCAATATATAGTCTGTAAGGATATCCATACTGTATACACTACCAATATACAGTCTGTAAGGATATCCATACAATATCATGCACTGTATACACTACCAATATATAGTCTGTAAGGATATCCATACTGTATACACTACCAATATATAGTCTGTAAGGATATCCATACTGTATACACTACCAATATATAGTCTGTAAGGATATCCATACTGTATACACTACCAATATATAGTCTGTAAGGATATTCATACAATATCATGCACTGTATGCACTACCAATATATAGTCTGTAAGGATATCCATACTGTATACACTACCAATATATAGTCTGTAAGGATATCCATACTGTATACACTACCAATATATAGTCTGTAAGGATATCCATACTGTATACACTACCAATATATAGTCTGTAAGGATATCCATACTGTATACACTACCAATATATAGTCTGTAAGGATATTCATACAATATCATGCACTGTATGCACTACCAATATATAGTCTGTAAGGATATCCATATTGTATACACTACCAATATATAGTCTGTAAGGATATCCATACAATATCATTCACTGTATACATTACCAATATATAGTCTGTAAGGATATACATACAATATCATTCACTGTATACACTACCAATATATAGTCTGTAAGGATATCCATACAATATCATTCACTGTATACACTACCAATATATAGTCTGTAAGGATATACATACTGTATACACTACCAATATATAGTCTGTAAGGATATACATACTGTATACACTACCAATATATAGTCTGTAAGGATATACACACAATATCATTCACTGTATACACTACCAATATATAGTCTGTAAGGATATACATACTGTATACACTACCAATATATAGTCTGTAAGGATATACATACTGTATACACTACCAATATATAGTCTGTAAGGATATCCATACAATATCATTCACTGTATACACTATCAATATATAGTCTGTAAGGATATACATACTGTATACACTACCAATATATAGTCTGTAAGGATATCCATACTGTATACACTACCAATATATAGTCTGTAAGGATATCCATACAATATCATGCACTGTATACACTACCAATATATAGTCTGTAAGGATATCCATACTGTATACACTACCAATATATAGTCTGTAAGGATATCCATACAATATCATTCACTGTATACACTACCAATATATAGTCTGTAAGGATATCCATACTGTATACACTACCAATATATAGTCTGTAAGGATATCCATACAATATCATTCACTGTATACACTACCAATATATAGTCTGTAAGGATATACATACTGTATACACTACCAATATATAGTCTGTAAGGATATCCATACTGTATACACTACCAATATATAGTCTGTAAGGATATCCATACTGTATACACTACCAATATATAGTCTGTAAGGATATCCATACTGTATACACTACCAATATATAGTCTGTAAGGATATCCATACTGTATACACTACCAATATATAGTCTGTAAGGATATACATACAATATCATGCACTGTATACACTACCAATATATAGTCTGTAAGGATATACACACAATATCATTCACTGTATACACTACCAATATATAGTCTGTAAGGATATGCATACAATATCATTCACTGTATACACTACCAATATATAGTCTGTAAGGATATACATACAATATCGTTCACTGTATACACTACCAATATATAGTCTGTAAGGATATCCATACTGTATACACTACCAATATATAGTCTGTAAGGATATCCATACTGTATACACTACCAATATATAGTCTGTAAGGATATCCATACTGTATACACTACCAATATATAGTCTGTAAGGATATCCATACTGTATCATTCACTGTATACACTACCAATATATAGTCTGTAAGGATATACATACTGTATACACTACCAATATATAGTCTGTAAGGATATCCATACAATATCATTCACTGTATACACTACCAATATATAGTCTGTAAGGATATACATACTGTATACACTACCAATATATAGTCTGTAAGGATATACATACAATATCATTCACTGTATACACTACCAATATATAGTCTGTAAGGATATACATACTGTATACACTACCAATATATAGTCTGTAAGGATATACATACTGTATACACTACCAATATATAGTCTGTAAGGATATACATACTGTATACACTACCAATATATAGTCTGTAAGGATATCCATACAATATCATGCACTGTATACACTACCAATATATAGTCTGTAAGGATATACATACTGTATACACTACCAATATATAGTCTGTAAGGATATCCATACTGTATACACTACCAATATATAGTCTGTAAGGATATCCATACTGTATACACTACCAATATATAGTCTGTAAGGATATCCATACTGTATACACTACCAATATATAGTCTGTAAGGATATCCATACTGTATACACTACCAATATATAGTCTGTAAGGATATACATACAATATCATTCACTGTATACACTACCAATATATAGTCTGTAAGGATATACATACAATATCATTCACTGTATACACTACCAATATATAGTCTGTAAGGATATCCATACTGTATACACTACCAATATATAGTCTGTAAGGATATACATACAATATCATTCACTGTATACACTACCAATATATAGTCGGTAAGGATATACATACTGTATACACTACCAATATATAGTCTGTAAGGATATCCATACAATATCATTCACTGTATACACTACCAATATATAGTCTGTAAGGATATCCATACTGTATACACTACCAATATATAGTCTGTAAGGATATCCATACAATATCATGCACTGTATACACTACCAATATATAGTCTGTAAGGATATCCATACTGTATACACTACCAATATATAGTCTGTAAGGATATCCATACAATATCATTCACTGTATACACTACCAATATATAGTCTGTAAGGATATACATACTGTATACACTACCAATATATAGTCTGTAAGGATATCCATACTGTATACACTACCAATATGTAGTCTGTAAGGATATCCATACTGTATACACTACCAATATATAGTCTGTAAGGATATCCATACTGTATACACTACCAATATATAGTCTGTAAGGATATCCATACTGTATACACTACCAATATATAGTCTGTAAGGATATACATACAATATCATGCACTGTATACACTACCAATATATAGTCTGTAAGGATATACACACAATATCATTCACTGTATACACTACCAATATATAGTCTGTAAGGATATACATACAATATCATTCACTGTATACACTACCAATATATAGTCTGTAAGGATATACATACAATATCATTCACTGTATACACTACCAATATATAGTCTGTAAGGATATACATACTGTATACACTACCAATATATAGTCTGTAAGGATATACATACAATATCATTCACTGTATACACTACCAATATATAGTCTGTAAGGATATACATACTGTATACACTACCAATATATAGTCTGTAAGGATATACATACAATATCATTCACTGTATACACTACCAATATATAGTCTGTAAGGATATACATACTGTATACACTACCAATATATAGTCTGTAAGGATATACATACTGTATACACTACCAATATATAGTCTGTAAGGATATACATACTGTATACACTACCAATATATAGTCTGTAAGGATATCCATACAATATCATGCACTGTATACACTACCAATATATAGTCTGTAAGGATATACATACTGTATACACTACCAATATATAGTCTGTAAGGATATCCATACTGTATACACTACCAATATATAGTCTGTAAGGATATCCATACTGTATACACTACCAATATATAGTCTGTAAGGATATCCATACTGTATACACTACCAATATATAGTCTGTAAGGATATCCATACTGTATACACTACCAATATATAGTCTGTAAGGATATACATACAATATCATTCACTGTATACACTACCAATATATAGTCTGTAAGGATATACATACAATATCATTCACTGTATACACTACCAATATATAGTCTGTAAGGATATCCATACTGTATACACTACCAATATATAGTCTGTAAGGATATACATACAATATCATTCACTGTATACACTACCAATATATAGTCTGTAAGGATATACATACTGTATACACTACCAATATATAGTCTGTAAGGATATCCATACAATATCATTCACTGTATACACTACCAATATATAGTCTGTAAGGATATCCATACTGTATACACTACCAATATATAGTCTGTAAGGATATCCATACAATATCATGCACTGTATACACTACCAATATATAGTCTGTAAGGATATCCATACTGTATACACTACCAATATATAGTCTGTAAGGATATCCATACAATATCATTCACTGTATACACTACCAATATATAGTCTGTAAGGATATACATACTGTATACACTACCAATATATAGTCTGTAAGGATATCCATACTGTATACACTACCAATATGTAGTCTGTAAGGATATCCATACTGTATACACTACCAATATATAGTCTGTAAGGATATCCATACTGTATACACTACCAATATATAGTCTGTAAGGATATCCATACTGTATACACTACCAATATATAGTCTGTAAGGATATACATACAATATCATGCACTGTATACACTACCAATATATAGTCTGTAAGGATATACACACAATATCATTCACTGTATACACTACCAATATATAGTCTGTAAGGATATACATACAATATCATTCACTGTATACACTACCAATATATAGTCTGTAAGGATATACATACAATATCATTCACTGTATACACTACCAATATATAGTCTGTAAGGATATCCATACTGTATACACTACCAATATATAGTCTGTAAGGATATACATACAATATCATTCACTGTATACACTACCAATATATAGTCTGTAAGGATATACATACTGTATACACTACCAATATATAGTCTGTAAGGATATCCATACAATATCATTCACTGTATACACTACCAATATATAGTCTGTAAGGATATACATACTGTATACACTACCAATATATAGTCTGTAAGGATATACATACAATATCATTCACTGTATACACTACCAATATATAGTCTGTAAGGATATACATACTGTATACACTACCAATATATAGTCTGTAAGGATATACATACTGTATACACTACCAATATATAGTCTGTAAGGATATCCATACAATATCATTCACTGTATACACTACCAATATATAGTCTGTAAGGATATACATACAATATCATTCACTGTATACACTACCAATATATAGTCTGTAAGGATATACATACTGTATACACTACCAATATATAGTCTGTAAGGATATCCATAACGTATACACTGCCAATATATAGTCTGTAAGGATATACATACTGTATACACTAACAATATATAGTCTGTAAGGATATACATACTGTATACACTACCAATATATAGTCTGTAAGGATATCCATACAATATCATGCACTGTATACACTACCAATATATAGTCTGTAAGGATATAAATACTGTATACACTACCAATATATAGTCTGTAAGGATATACATACTGTCTACACTACCAATATATAGTCTGTAAGGATATACATACTGTATACACTACCAATATATAGTCTGTAAGGATATACATACTGTATACACTACCAATATATAGTCTGTAAGGATATCCATACTGTATACACTACCAATATATAGTCTGTAAGGATATGCATACAATATCATGCACTGTATACACTACCAATATATAGTCTGTAAGGATATCCATACTGTATACACTACCAATATATAGTCTGTAAGGATATCCATACAATATCATTCACTGTATACACTAACAATATATAGTCTGTAATGATATCCATACAATATTATTCACTGTATACACTACCAATATATGGTCTGTAAGGATATCCATACTGTATACACTACCAATATACAGTCTGTAAGGATATCCATACAATATCATGCACTGTATACACTACCAATATATAGTCTGTAAGGATATCCATACTGTATACACTACCAATATATAGTCTGTAAGGATATCCATACTGTATACACTACCAATATATAGTCTGTAAGGATATCCATACTGTATACACTACCAATATATAGTCTGTAAGGATATTCATACAATATCATGCACTGTATGCACTACCAATATATAGTCTGTAAGGATATCCATACTGTATACACTACCAATATATAGTCTGTAAGGATATCCATACTGTATACACTACCAATATATAGTCTGTAAGGATATCCATACTGTATACACTACCAATATATAGTCTGTAAGGATATTCATACAATATCATGCACTGTATGCACTACCAATATATAGTCTGTAAGGATATCCATATTGTATACACTACCAATATATAGTCTGTAAGGATATCCATACAATATCATTCACTGTATACATTACCAATATATAGTCTGTAAGGATATACATACAATATCATTCACTGTATACACTACCAATATATAGTCTGTAAGGATATCCATACAATATCATTCACTGTATACACTACCAATATATAGTCTGTAAGGATATACATACTGTATACACTACCAATATATAGTCTGTAAGGATATACATACTGTATACACTACCAATATATAGTCTGTAAGGATATACACACAATATCATTCACTGTATACACTACCAATATATAGTCTGTAAGGATATACATACTGTATACACTACCAATATATAGTCTGTAAGGATATACATACTGTATACACTACCAATATATAGTCTGTAAGGATATCCATACAATATCATTCACTGTATACACTATCAATATATAGTCTGTAAGGATATACATACTGTATACACTACCAATATATAGTCTGTAAGGATATCCATACTGTATACACTACCAATATATAGTCTGTAAGGATATCCATACAATATCATGCACTGTATACACTACCAATATATAGTCTGTAAGGATATCCATACTGTATACACTACCAATATATAGTCTGTAAGGATATCCATACAATATCATTCACTGTATACACTACCAATATATAGTCTGTAAGGATATCCATACTGTATACACTACCAATATATAGTCTGTAAGGATATCCATACAATATCATTCACTGTATACACTACCAATATATAGTCTGTAAGGATATACATACTGTATACACTACCAATATATAGTCTGTAAGGATATCCATACTGTATACACTACCAATATATAGTCTGTAAGGATATCCATACTGTATACACTACCAATATATAGTCTGTAAGGATATCCATACTGTATACACTACCAATATATAGTCTGTAAGGATATCCATACTGTATACACTACCAATATATAGTCTGTAAGGATATACATACAATATCATGCACTGTATACACTACCAATATATAGTCTGTAAGGATATACACACAATATAATTCACTGTATACACTACCAATATATAGTCTGTAAGGATATGCATACAATATCATTCACTGTATACACTACCAATATATAGTCTGTAAGGATATACATACAATATCGTTCACTGTATACACTACCAATATATAGTCTGTAAGGATATCCATACTGTATACACTACCAATATATAGTCTGTAAGGATATCCATACTGTATACACTACCAATATATAGTCTGTAAGGATATCCATACTGTATACACTACCAATATATAGTCTGTAAGGATATCCATACTGTATACACTACCAATATATAGTCTGTAAGGATATCCATACAATATCATTCACTGTATACACTACCAATATATAGTCTTTAAGGATATACATACTGTATACACTACCAATATATAGTCTGTAAGGATATCCATACAATATCATTCACTGTATACACTACCAATATATAGTCTGTAAGGATATACATACTGTATACACTACCAATATATAGTCTGTAAGGATATACATACAATATCATTCACTGTATACACTACCAATATATAGTCTGTAAGGATATACATACTGTATACACTACCAATATATAGTCTGTAAGGATATACATACTGTATACACTACCAATATATAGTCTGTAAGGATATACATACTGTATACACTACCAATATATAGTCTGTAAGGATATCCATACAATATCATGCACTGTATACACTACCAATATATAGTCTGTAAGGATATACATACTGTATACACTACCAATATATAGTCTGTAAGGATATCCATACTGTATACACTACCAATATATAGTCTGTAAGGATATCCATACTGTATACACTACCAATATATAGTCTGTAAGGATATCCATACTGTATACACTACCAATATATAGTCTGTAAGGATATCCATACTGTATACACTACCAATATATAGTCTGTAAGGATATACATACAATATCATTCACTGTATACACTACCAATATATAGTCTGTAAGGATATACATACAATATCATTCACTGTATACACTACCAATATATAGTCTGTAAGGATATCCATACTGTATACACTACCAATATATAGTCTGTAAGGATATACATACAATATCATTCACTGTATACACTACCAATATATAGTCTGTAAGGATATACATACTGTATACACTACCAATATATAGTCTGTAAGGATATCCATACAATATCATTCACTGTATACACTACCAATATATAGTCTGTAAGGATATCCATACTGTATACACTACCAATATATAGTCTGTAAGGATATCCATACAATATCATGCACTGTATACACTACCAATATATAGTCTGTAAGGATATCCATACTGTATACACTACCAATATATAGTCTGTAAGGATATCCATACAATATCATTCACTGTATACACTACCAATATATAGTCTGTAAGGATATCCATACTGTATACACTACCAATATATAGTCTGTAAGGATATCCATACTGTATACACTACCAATATATAGTCTGTAAGGATATCCATACTGTATACACTACCAATATATAGTCTGTAAGGATATCCATACTGTATACACTACCAATATATAGTCTGTAAGGATATTCATACAATATCATGCACTGTATGCACTACCAATATATAGTCTGTAAGGATATCCATATTGTATACACTACCAATATATAGTCTGTAAGGATATCCATACAATATCATTCACTGTATACATTACCAATATATAGTCTGTAAGGATATACATACAATATCATTCACTGTATACACTACCAATATATAGTCTGTAAGGATATCCATACAATATCATTCACTGTATACACTACCAATATATAGTCTGTAAGGATATACATACTGTATACACTACCAATATATAGTCTGTAAGGATATACATACTGTATACACTACCAATATATAGTCTGTAAGGATATACACACAATATCATTCACTGTATACACTACCAATATATAGTCTGTAAGGATATACATACTGTATACACTACCAATATATAGTCTGTAAGGATATACATACTGTATACACTACCAATATATAGTCTGTAAGGATATCCATACAATATCATTCACTGTATACACTATCAATATATAGTCTGTAAGGATATACATACTGTATACACTACCAATATATAGTCTGTAAGGATATCCATACTGTATACACTACCAATATATAGTCTGTAAGGATATCCATACAATATCATGCACTGTATACACTACCAATATATAGTCTGTAAGGATATCCATACTGTATACACTACCAATATATAGTCTGTAAGGATATCCATACAATATCATTCACTGTATACACTACCAATATATAGTCTGTAAGGATATCCATACTGTATACACTACCAATATATAGTCTGTAAGGATATCCATACAATATCATTCACTGTATACACTACCAATATATAGTCTGTAAGGATATACATACTGTATACACTACCAATATATAGTCTGTAAGGATATCCATACTGTATACACTACCAATATATAGTCTGTAAGGATATCCATACTGTATACACTACCAATATATAGTCTGTAAGGATATCCATACTGTATACACTACCAATATATAGTCTGTAAGGATATCCATACTGTATACACTACCAATATATAGTCTGTAAGGATATACATACAATATCATGCACTGTATACACTACCAATATATAGTCTGTAAGGATATACACACAATATCATTCACTGTATACACTACCAATATATAGTCTGTAAGGATATGCATACAATATCATTCACTGTATACACTACCAATATATAGTCTGTAAGGATATACATACAATATCGTTCACTGTATACACTACCAATATATAGTCTGTAAGGATATCCATACTGTATACACTACCAATATATAGTCTGTAAGGATATCCATACTGTATACACTACCAATATATAGTCTGTAAGGATATCCATACTGTATACACTACCAATATATAGTCTGTAAGGATATCCATACTGTATACACTACCAATATATAGTCTGTAAGGATATCCATACAATATCATTCACTGTATACACTACCAATATATAGTCTTTAAGGATATACATACTGTATACACTACCAATATATAGTCTGTAAGGATATCCATACAATATCATTCACTGTATACACTACCAATATATAGTCTGTAAGGATATACATACTGTATACACTACCAATATATAGTCTGTAAGGATATACATACAATATCATTCACTGTATACACTACCAATATATAGTCTGTAAGGATATACATACTGTATACACTACCAATATATAGTCTGTAAGGATATACATACTGTATACACTACCAATATATAGTCTGTAAGGATATACATACTGTATACACTACCAATATATAGTCTGTAAGGATATCCATACAATATCATGCACTGTATACACTACCAATATATAGTCTGTAAGGATATACATACTGTATACACTACCAATATATAGTCTGTAAGGATATCCATACTGTATACACTACCAATATATAGTCTGTAAGGATATCCATACTGTATACACTACCAATATATAGTCTGTAAGGATATCCATACTGTATACACTACCAATATATAGTCTGTAAGGATATCCATACTGTATACACTACCAATATATAGTCTGTAAGGATATACATACAATATCATTCACTGTATACACTACCAATATATAGTCTGTAAGGATATACATACAATATCATTCACTGTATACACTACCAATATATAGTCTGTAAGGATATCCATACTGTATACACTACCAATATATAGTCTGTAAGGATATACATACAATATCATTCACTGTATACACTACCAATATATAGTCTGTAAGGATATACATACTGTATACACTACCAATATATAGTCTGTAAGGATATCCATACAATATCATTCACTGTATACACTACCAATATATAGTCTGTAAGGATATCCATACTGTATACACTACCAATATATAGTCTGTAAGGATATCCATACAATATCATGCACTGTATACACTACCAATATATAGTCTGTAAGGATATCCATACTGTATACACTACCAATATATAGTCTGTAAGGATATCCATACAATATCATTCACTGTATACACTACCAATATATAGTCTGTAAGGATATACATACTGTATACACTACCAATATATAGTCTGTAAGGATATCCATACTGTATACACTACCAATATGTAGTCTGTAAGGATATCCATACTGTATACACTACCAATATATAGTCTGTAAGGATATCCATACTGTATACACTACCAATATATAGTCTGTAAGGATATCCATACTGTATACACTACCAATATATAGTCTGTAAGGATATACATACAATATCATGCACTGTATACACTACCAATATATAGTCTGTAAGGATATACACACAATATCATTCACTGTATACACTACCAATATATAGTCTGTAAGGATATACATACTGTATACACTACCAATATATAGTCTGTAAGGATATCCATACTGTATACACTACCAATATATAGTCTGTAAGGATATCCATACAATATCATTCACTGTATACACTACCAATATATAGTCTGTAAGGATATACATACTGTATACACTACCAATATATAGTCTGTAAGGATATCCATACAATATCATTCACTGTATACACTACCAATATATAGTCTGTAAGGATATACATACTGTATACACTACCAATATATAGTCTGTAAGGATATACATACAATATCATTCACTGTATACACTACCAATATATAGTCTGTAAGGATATACATACTGTATACACTACCAATATATAGTCTGTAAGGATATACATACTGTATACACTACCAATATATAGTCTGTAAGGATATACATACTGTATACACTACCAATATATAGTCTGTAAGGATATCCATACAATATCATGCACTGTATACACTACCAATATATAGTCTGTAAGGATATACATACTGTATACACTACCAATATATAGTCTGTAAGGATATCCATACTGTATACACTACCAATATATAGTCTGTAAGGATATCCATACTGTATACACTACCAATATATAGTCTGTAAGGATATCCATACTGTATACACTACCAATATATAGTCTGTAAGGATATCCATACTGTATACACTACCAATATATAGTCTGTAAGGATATACATACAATATCATTCACTGTATACACTACCAATATATAGTCTGTAAGGATATACATACAATATCATTCACTGTATACACTACCAATATATAGTCTGTAAGGATATCCATACTGTATACACTACCAATATATAGTCTGTAAGGATATACATACAATATCATTCACTGTATACACTACCAATATATAGTCTGTAAGGATATACATACTGTATACACTACCAATATATAGTCTGTAAGGATATCCATACAATATCATTCACTGTATACACTACCAATATATAGTCTGTAAGGATATCCATACTGTATACACTACCAATATATAGTCTGTAAGGATATCCATACAATATCATGCACTGTATACACTACCAATATATAGTCTGTAAGGATATCCATACTGTATACACTACCAATATATAGTCTGTAAGGATATCCATACAATATCATTCACTGTATACACTACCAATATATAGTCTGTAAGGATATACATACTGTATACACTACCAATATATAGTCTGTAAGGATATCCATACTGTATACACTACCAATATGTAGTCTGTAAGGATATCCATACTGTATACACTACCAATATATAGTCTGTAAGGATATCCATACTGTATACACTACCAATATATAGTCTGTAAGGATATCCATACTGTATACACTACCAATATATAGTCTGTAAGGATATACATACAATATCATGCACTGTATACACTACCAATATATAGTCTGTAAGGATATACACACAATATCATTCACTGTATACACTACCAATATATAGTCTGTAAGGATATACATACAATATCATTCACTGTATACACTACCAATATATAGTCTGTAAGGATATACATACAATATCATTCACTGTATACACTACCAATATATAGTCTGTAAGGATATCCATACTGTATACACTACCAATATATAGTCTGTAAGGATATACATACAATATCATTCACTGTATACACTACCAATATATAGTCTGTAAGGATATACATACTGTATACACTACCAATATATAGTCTGTAAGGATATCCATACAATATCATTCACTGTATACACTACCAATATATAGTCTGTAAGGATATACATACTGTATACACTACCAATATATAGTCTGTAAGGATATACATACAATATCATTCACTGTATACACTACCAATATATAGTCTGTAAGGATATACATACTGTATACACTACCAATATATAGTCTGTAAGGATATACATACTGTATACACTACCAATATATAGTCTGTAAGGATATCCATACAATATCATTCACTGTATACACTACCAATATATAGTCTGTAAGGATATACATACAATATCATTCACTGTATACACTACCAATATATAGTCTCTAAGGATATCCATACAATATCATTCACTGTATACACTACCAATATATAGTCTGTAAGGATATACATACTGTATACACTACCAATATATAGTCTGTAAGGATATCCATAACGTATACACTACCAATATATAGTCTGTAAGGATATACATACTGTATACACTACCAATATATAGTCTGTAAGGATATACATACTGTATACACTACCAATATATAGTCTGTAAGGATATCCATACAATATCATGCACTGTATACACTACCAATATATAGTCTGTAAGGATATAAATACTGTATACACTACCAATATATAGTCTGTAAGGATATACATACTGTCTACACTACCAATATATAGTCTGTAAGGATATACATACTGAATACACTACCAATATATAGTCTGTAAGGATATACATACTGTATACACTACCAATATATAGTCTGTAAGGATATCCATACTGTATACACTACCAATATATAGTCTGTAAGGATATCCATACAATATCATTCACTGTATACACTAACAATATATAGTCTGTAATGATATCCATACAATATTATTCACTGTATACACTACCAATATATAGTCTGTAAGGATATCCATACTGTATACACTACCAATATGTAGTCTGTAAGGATATCCATACAATATCATTCACTGTATACACTACCAATATATAGTCTGTAAGGATATCCATACTGTATACACTACCAATATATAGTCTGTAAGGATATCCATACAATATCATGCACTGTATACACTACCAATATATAGTCTGTAAGGATATCCATACTGTATACACTACCAATATATAGTCTGTAAGGATATGCATACAATATCATGCACTGTATACACTACCAATATATAGTCTGTAAGGATATCCATACTGTATACACTACCAATATATAGTCTGTAAGGATATCCATACAATATCATTCACTGTATACACTAACAATATATAGTCTGTAATGATATCCATACAATATTATTCACTGTATACACTACCAATATATAGTCTGTAAGGATATCCATACTGTATACACTACCAATATACAGTCTGTAAGGATATCCATACAATATCATGCACTGTATACACTACCAATATATAGTCTGTAAGGATATCCATACTGTATACACTACCAATATGTAGTCTGTAAGGATATCCATACAATATCATTCACTGTATACACTACCAATATATAGTCTGTAAGGATATCCATACTGTATACACTACCAATATATAGTCTGTAAGGATATCCATACAATTTCATGCACTGTATACACTACCAATATATAGTCTGTAAGGATATCCATACTGTATACACTACCAATATATAGTCTGTAAGGATATCCATACAATATCATTCACTGTATACACTACCAATATATAGTCTGTAAGGATATACATACTGTATACACTACCAATATATAGTCTGTAAGGATATCCATACTGTATACACTACCAATATGTAGTCTGTAAGGATATCCATACTGTATACACTACCAATATATAGTCTGTAAGGATATCCATACTGTATACACTACCAATATATAGTCTGTAAGGATATCCATACTGTATACACTACCAATATATAGTCTGTAAGGATATACATACAATATCATGCACTGTATACACTACCAATATATAGTCTGTAAGGATATACACACAATATCATTCACTGTATACACTACCAATATATAGTCTGTAAGGATATACATACAAAATCATTCACTGTATACACTACCAATATATAGTCTGTAAGGATATACATACAATATCATTCACTGTATACACTACCAATATATAGTCTGTAAGGATATCCATACTGTATACACTACCAATATATAGTCTGTAAGGATATACATACAATATCATTCACTGTATACACTACCAATATATAGTCTGTAAGGATATACATACTGTATACACTACCAATATATAGTCTGTAAGGATATCCATACAATATCATTCACTGTATACACTACCAATATATAGTCTGTAAGGATATACATACTGTATACACTACCAATATATAGTCTGTAAGGATATACATACAATATCATTCACTGTATACACTACCAATATATAGTCTGTAAGGATATACATACTGTATACACTACCAATATATAGTCTGTAAGGATATACATACTGTATACACTACCAATATATAGTCTGTAAGGATATCCATACAAT
Source organism: Oncorhynchus clarkii lewisi (assembly GCF_045791955.1). NCBI lineage: Eukaryota > Metazoa > Chordata > Actinopteri > Salmoniformes > Salmonidae > Oncorhynchus > Oncorhynchus clarkii. The sequence continues at coordinate 55,680,427 of NC_092163.1, forward strand.
ATCATTCACTGTATACACTACCAATATATAGTCTGTAAGGATATACATACAATATCATTCACTGTATACACTACCAATATATAGTCTCTAAGGATATCCATACAATATCATTCACTGTATACACTACCAATATATAGTCTGTAAGGATATACATACTGTATACACTACCAATATATAGTCTGTAAGGATATCCATAACGTATACACTACCAATATATAGTCTGTAAGGATATACATACTGTATACACTACCAATATATAGTCTGTAAGGATATACATACTGTATACACTACCAATATATAGTCTGTAAGGATATCCATACAATATCATGCACTGTATACACTACCAATATATAGTCTGTAAGGATATAAATACTGTATACACTACCAATATATAGTCTGTAAGGATATACATACTGTCTACACTACCAATATATAGTCTGTAAGGATATACATACTGTATACACTACCAATATATAGTCTGTAAGGATATACATACTGTATACACTACCAATATATAGTCTGTAAGGATATCCATACTGTATACACTACCAATATATAGTCTGTAAGGATATGCATACAATATCATGCACTGTATACACTACCAATATATAGTCTGTAAGGATATCCATACTGTATACACTACCAATATATAGTCTGTAAGGATATCCATACAATATCATTCACTGTATACACTAACAATATATAGTCTGTAATGATATCCATACAATATTATTCACTGTATACACTACCAATATATAGTCTGTAAGGATATCCATACTGTATACACTACCAATATACAGTCTGTAAGGATATCCATACAATATCATGCACTGTATACACTACCAATATATAGTCTGTAAGGATATCCATACTGTATACACTACCAATATGTAGTCTGTAAGGATATCCATACTGTATACACTACCAATATATAGTCTGTAAGGATATCCATACTGTATACACTACCAATAGATAGTCTGTAAGGATATTCATACAATATCATGCACTGTATGCACTACCAATATATAGTCTGTAAGGATATCCATATTGTATACACTACCAATATATAGTCTGTAAGGATATCCATACAATATCATTCACTGTATACATTACCAATATATAGTCTGTAAGGATATACATACAATATCATTCACTGTATACACTACCAATATATAGTCTGTAAGGATATCCATACAATATCATTCACTGTATACACTACCAATATATAGTCTGTAAGGATATACATACTGTATACACTACCAATATATAGTCTGTAAGGATATACATACTGTATACACTACCAATATATAGTTTGTAAGGATATACACACAATATCATTCACTGTATACACTACCAATATATAGTCTGTAAGGATATACATACTGTATACACTACCAATATATAGTCTGTAAGGATATACATACTGTATACACTACCAATATATAGTCTGTAAGGATATCCATACAATATCATTCACTGTATACACTACCAATATATAGTCTGTAAGGATATACATACTGTATACACTACCAATATATAGTCTGTAAGGATATACATACAATATCATTCACTGTATACACTACCAATATATAGTCTGTAAGGATATACATACTGTATACACTACCAATATATAGTCTGTAAGGATATACATACTGTATACACTACCAATATATAGTCTGTAAGGATATCCATACTGTATACACTACCAATATATAGTCTGTAAGGATATCCATACTGTATACACTACCAATATATAGTCTCTAAGGATATCCATACAATATCATGCACTGTATACACTACCAATATATAGTCTGTAAGGATATACATACTGTATACACTACCAATATATAGTCTGTAAGGATATCCATAACGTATACACTACCAATATATAGTCTGTAAGGATATACATACTGTATACACTACCAATATATAGTCTGTAAGGATATACATACTGTATACACTACCAATATATAGTCTGTAAGGATATCCATACAATATCATGCACTGTATACACTACCAATATATAGTCTGTAAGGATATAAATACTGTATACACTACCAATATATAGTCTGTAAGGATATACATACTGTCTACACTACCAATATATAGTCTGTAAGGATATACATACTGTATACACTACCAATATATAGTCTGTAAGGATATACATACTGTATACACTACCAATATATAGTCTGTAAGGATATCCATACTGTATACACTACCAATATATAGTCTGTAAGGATATCCATACTGTATACACTACCAATATATAGTCTCTAAGGATATCCATACAATATCATGCACTGTATACACTACCAATATATAGTCTGTAAGGATATACATACTGTATACACTACCAATATATAGTCTGTAAGGATATCCATAACGTATACACTACCAATATATAGTCTGTAAGGATATACATACTGTATACACTACCAATATATAGTCTGTAAGGATATACATACTGTATACACTACCAATATATAGTCTGTAAGGATATCCATACAATATCATGCACTGTATACACTACCAATATATAGTCTGTAAGGATATAAATACTGTATACACTACCAATATATAGTCTGTAAGGATATACATACTGTCTACACTACCAATATATAGTCTGTAAGGATATACATACTGTATACACTACCAATATATAGTCTGTAAGGATATACATACTGTATACACTACCAATATATAGTCTGTAAGGATATCCATACTGTATACACTACCAATATATAGTCTGTAAGGATATGCATACAATATCATGCACTGTATACACTACCAATATATAGTCTGTAAGGATATCCATACTGTATACACTACCAATATATAGTCTGTAAGGATATCCATACAATATCATTCACTGTATACACTAACAATATATAGTCTGTAATGATATCCATACAATATTATTCACTGTATACACTACCAATATATAGTCTGTAAGGATATCCATACTGTATACACTACCAATATACAGTCTGTAAGGATATCCATACAATATCATGCACTGTATACACTACCAATATATAGTCTGTAAGGATATCCATACTGTATACACTACCAATATGTAGTCTGTAAGGATATCCATACTGTATACACTACCAATATATAGTCTGTAAGGATATCCATACTGTATACACTACCAATAGATAGTCTGTAAGGATATTCATACAATATCATGCACTGTATGCACTACCAATATATAGTCTGTAAGGATATCCATATTGTATACACTACCAATATATAGTCTGTAAGGATATCCATACAATATCATTCACTGTATACATTACCAATATATAGTCTGTAAGGATATACATACAATATCATTCACTGTATACACTACCAATATATAGTCTGTAAGGATATCCATACAATATCATTCACTGTATACACTACCAATATATAGTCTGTAAGGATATACATACTGTATACACTACCAATATATAGTCTGTAAGGATATACATACAATATCATTCACTGTATACACTACCAATATATAGTTTGTAAGGATATACACACAATATCATTCACTGTATACACTACCAATATATAGTCTGTAAGGATATCCATACTGTATACACTACCAATATACAGTCTGTAAGGATATCCATACAATATCATGCACTGTATACACTACCAATATATAGTCTGTAAGGATATCCATACTGTATACACTACCAATATGTAGTCTGTAAGGATATCCATACAATATCATTCACTGTATACACTACCAATATATAGTCTGTAAGGATATCCATACTGTATACACTACCAATATATAGTCTGTAAGGATATCCATACAATATCATGCACTGTATACACTACCAATATATAGTCTGTAAGGATATCCATACTGTATACACTACCAATATATAGTCTGTAAGGATATGCATACAATATCATGCACTGTATACACTACCAATATATAGTCTGTAAGGATATCCATACTGTATACACTACCAATATATAGTCTGTAAGGATATCCATACAATATCATTCACTGTATACACTAACAATATATAGTCTGTAATGATATCCATACAATATTATTCACTGTATACACTACCAATATATAGTCTGTAAGGATATCCATACTGTATACACTACCAATATACAGTCTGTAAGGATATCCATACAATATCATGCACTGTATACACTACCAATATATAGTCTGTAAGGATATCCATACTGTATACACTACCAATATGTAGTCTGTAAGGATATCCATACAATATCATTCACTGTATACACTACCAATATATAGTCTGTAAGGATATCCATACTGTATACACTACCAATATATAGTCTGTAAGGATATCCATACAATATCATGCACTGTATACACTACCAATATATAGTCTGTAAGGATATCCATACTGTATACACTACCAATATATAGTCTGTAAGGATATCCATACAATATCATTCACTGTATACACTACCAATATATAGTCTGTAAGGATATACATACTGTATACACTACCAATATATAGTCTGTAAGGATATCCATACTGTATACACTACCAATATGTAGTCTGTAAGGATATCCATACTGTATACACTACCAATATATAGTCTGTAAGGATATCCATACTGTATACACTACCAATATATAGTCTGTAAGGATATCCATACTGTATACACTACCAATATATAGTCTGTAAGGATATACATACAATATCATGCACTGTATACACTACCAATATATAGTCTGTAAGGATATACACACAATATCATTCACTGTATACACTACCAATATATAGTCTGTAAGGATATACATACAATATCATTCACTGTATACACTACCAATATATAGTCTGTAAGGATATACATACAATATCATTCACTGTATACACTACCAATATATAGTCTGTAAGGATATCCATACTGTATACACTACCAATATATAGTCTGTAAGGATATACATACAATATCATTCACTGTATACACTACCAATATATAGTCTGTAAGGATATACATACTGTATACACTACCAATATATAGTCTGTAAGGATATCCATACAATATCATTCACTGTATACACTACCAATATATAGTCTGTAAGGATATACATACTGTATACACTACCAATATATAGTCTGTAAGGATATACATACAATATCATTCACTGTATACACTACCAATATATAGTCTGTAAGGATATACATACTGTATACACTACCAATATATAGTCTGTAAAGATATACATACTGTATACACTACCAATATATAGTCTGTAAGGATATCCATACAATATCATTCACTGTATACACTACCAATATATAGTCTGTAAGGATATACATACAATATCATTCACTGTATACACTACCAATATATAGTCTCTAAGGATATCCATACAATATCATTCACTGTATACACTACCAATATATAGTCTGTAAGGATATACATACTGTATACACTACCAATATATAGTCTGTAAGGATATCCATAACGTATACACTACCAATATATAGTCTGTAAGGATATACATACTGTATACACTACCAATATATAGTCTGTAAGGATATACATACTGTATACACTACCAATATATAGTCTGTAAGGATATCCATACAATATCATGCACTGTATACACTACCAATATATAGTCTGTAAGGATATAAATACTGTATACACTACCAATATATAGTCTGTAAGGATATACATACTGTCTACACTACCAATATATAGTCTGTAAGGATATACATACTGTATACACTACCAATATATAGTCTGTAAGGATATACATACTGTATACACTACCAATATATAGTCTGTAAGGATATCCATACTGTATACACTACCAATATATAGTCTGTAAGGATATCCATACTGTATACACTACCAATATATAGTCTGTAAGGATATCCATACAATATCATTCACTGTATACACTAACAATATATAGTCTGTAATGATATCCATACAATATTATTCACTGTATACACTACCAATATATAGTCTGTAAGGATATCCATACTGTATACACTACCAATATACAGTCTGTAAGGATATCCATACAATATCATGCACTGTATACACTACCAATATATAGTCTGTAAGGATATCCATACTGTATACACTACCAATATGTAGTCTGTAAGGATATCCATACTGTATACACTACCAATATATAGTCTGTAAGGATATCCATACTGTATACACTACCAATAGATAGTCTGTAAGGATATTCATACAATATCATGCACTGTATGCACTACCAATATATAGTCTGTAAGGATATCCATATTGTATACACTACCAATATATAGTCTGTAAGGATATCCATACAATATCATTCACTGTATACATTACCAATATATAGTCTGTAAGGATATACATACAATATCATTCACTGTATACACTACCAATATATAGTCTGTAAGGATATCCATACAATATCATTCACTGTATACACTACCAATATATAGTCTGTAAGGATATACATACTGTATACACTACCAATATATAGTCTGTAAGGATATACATACTGTATACACTACCAATATATAGTTTGTAAGGATATACACACAATATCATTCACTGTATACACTACCAATATATAGTCTGTAAGGATATACATACTGTATACACTACCAATATATAGTCTGTAAGGATATACATACTGTATACACTACCAATATATAGTCTGTAAGGATATCCATACAATATCATTCACTGTATACACTACCAATATATAGTCTGTAAGGATATACATACTGTATACACTACCAATATATAGTCTGTAAGGATATACATACAATATCATTCACTGTATACACTACCAATATATAGTCTGTAAGGATATACATACTGTATACACTACCAATATATAGTCTGTAAGGATATACATACTGTATACACTACCAATATATAGTCTGTAAGGATATCCATACTGTATACACTACCAATATATAGTCTGTAAGGATATCCATACTGTATACACTACCAATATATAGTCTGTAAAGATATCCATACAATATCATGCACTGTATACACTACCAATATATAGTTTGTAAGGATATCCATACTGTATACACTACCAATATATAGTCTGTAAGGAAATCCATACAATATCATTCACTGTATACACTACCAATATATAGTCTGTAAGGATATCCATACTGTATACACTACCAATATATAGTCTGTAAGGATATCCATACAATATCATTCACTGTATACACTACCAATATATAGTCTGTAAGGATATACATACTGTATACACTACCAATATATAGTCTGTAAGGATATCCATACTGTATACACTACCAATATATAGTCTGTAAGGATATCCATACTGTATACACTACCAATATATAGTCTGTAAGGATATCCATACTGTATACACTACCAATAGATAGTCTGTAAGGATATACATACAATATCATGCACTGTATACACTACCAATATATAGTCTGTAAGGATATACACACAATATCATTCACTGTATACACTACCAATATATAGTCTGTAAGGATATGCATACAATATCATTCACTGTATACACTACCAATATGTAGTCTGTAAGGATATCCATACAATATCATTCACTGTATACACTACCAATATATAGTCTGTAAGGATATCCATACTGTATACACTACCAATATATAGTCTGTAAGGATATCCATACAATATCATGCACTGTATACACTACCAATATATAGTCTGTAAGGATATCCATACTGTATACACTACCAATATATAGTCTGTAAGGATATGCATACAATATCATGCACTGTATACACTACCAATATATAGTCTGTAAGGATATCCATACTGTATACACTACCAATATATAGTCTGTAAGGATATCCATACAATATCATTCACTGTATACACTAACAATATATAGTCTGTAATGATATCCATACAATATTATTCACTGTATACACTACCAATATATAGTCTGTAAGGATATCCATACTGTATACACTACCAATATACAGTCTGTAAGGATATCCATACAATATCATGCACTGTATACACTACCAATATATAGTCTGTAAGGATATCCATACTGTATACACTACCAATATGTAGTCTGTAAGGATATCCATACAATATCATTCACTGTATACACTACCAATATATAGTCTGTAAGGATATCCATACTGTATACACTACCAATATATAGTCTGTAAGGATATCCATACAATATCATGCACTGTATACACTACCAATATATAGTCTGTAAGGATATCCATACTGTATACACTACCAATATATAGTCTGTAAGGATATCCATACAATATCATTCACTGTATACACTACCAATATATAGTCTGTAAGGATATACATACTGTATACACTACCAATATATAGTCTGTAAGGATATCCATACTGTATACACTACCAATATGTAGTCTGTAAGGATATCCATACTGTATACACTACCAATATATAGTCTGTAAGGATATCCATACTGTATACACTACCAATATATAGTCTGTAAGGATATCCATACTGTATACACTACCAATATATAGTCTGTAAGGATATACATACAATATCATGCACTGTATACACTACCAATATATAGTCTGTAAGGATATACACACAATATCATTCACTGTATACACTACCAATATATAGTCTGTAAGGATATACATACAATATCATTCACTGTATACACTACCAATATATAGTCTGTAAGGATATACATACAATATCATTCACTGTATACACTACCAATATATAGTCTGTAAGGATATCCATACTGTATACACTACCAATATATAGTCTGTAAGGATATACATACAATATCATTCACTGTATACACTACCAATATATAGTCTGTAAGGATATACATACTGTATACACTACCAATATATAGTCTGTAAGGATATCCATACAATATCATTCACTGTATACACTACCAATATATAGTCTGTAAGGATATACATACTGTATACACTACCAATATATAGTCTGTAAGGATATACATACAATATCATTCACTGTATACACTACCAATATATAGTCTGTAAGGATATACATACTGTATACACTACCAATATATAGTCTGTAAGGATATACATACTGTATACACTACCAATATATAGTCTGTAAGGATATCCATACAATATCATTCACTGTATACACTACCAATATATAGTCTGTAAGGATATACATACAATATCATTCACTGTATACACTACCAATATATAGTCTCTAAGGATATCCATACAATATCATTCACTGTATACACTACCAATATATAGTCTGTAAGGATATACATACTGTATACACTACCAATATATAGTCTGTAAGGATATCCATAACGTATACACTACCAATATATAGTCTGTAAGGATATACATACTGTATACACTACCAATATATAGTCTGTAAGGATATACATACTGTATACACTACCAATATATAGTCTGTAAGGATATCCATACAATATCATGCACTGTATACACTACCAATATATAGTCTGTAAGGATATAAATACTGTATACACTACCAATATATAGTCTGTAAGGATATACATACTGTCTACACTACCAATATATAGTCTGTAAGGATATACATACTGTATACACTACCAATATATAGTCTGTAAGGATATACATACTGTATACACTACCAATATATAGTCTGTAAGGATATCCATACTGTATACACTACCAATATATAGTCTGTAAGGATATGCATACAATATCATGCACTGTATACACTACCAATATATAGTCTGTAAGGATATCCATACTGTATACACTACCAATATATAGTCTGTAATGATATCCATACAATATTATTCACTGTATACACTACCAATATATAGTCTGTAAGGATATCCATACTGTATACACTACCAATATACAGTCTGTAAGGATATCCATACAATATCATGCACTGTATACACTACCAATATATAGTCTGTAAGGATATCCATACTGTATACACTACCAATGTGTAGTCTGTAAGGATATCCATACTGTATACACTACCAATATATAGTCTGTAAGGATATCCATACTGTATACACTACCAATAGATAGTCTGTAAGGATATTCATACAATATCATGCACTGTATGCACTACCAATATATAGTCTGTAAGGATATCCATATTGTATACACTACCAATATATAGTCTGTAAGGATATCCATACAATATCATTCACTGTATACATTACCAATATATAGTCTGTAAGGATATACATACAATATCATTCACTGTATACACTACCAATATATAGTCTGTAAGGATATCCATACAATATCATTCACTGTATACACTACCAATATATAGTCTGTAAGGATATACATACTGTATACACTACCAATATATAGTCTGTAAGGATATACATACTGTATACACTACCAATATATAGTTTGTAAGGATATACACACAATATCATTCACTGTATACACTACCAATATATAGTCTGTAAGGACATACATACTGTATACACTACCAATATATAGTCTGTAAGGATATACATACTGTATACACTACCAATATATAGTCTGTAAGGATATCCATACAATATCATTCACTGTATACACTACCAATATATAGTCTGTAAGGATATACATACTGTATACACTACCAATATATAGTCTGTAAGGATATACATACAATATCATTCACTGTATACACTACCAATATATAGTCTGTAAGGATATACATACTGTATACACTACCAATATATAGTCTGTAAGGATATACATACTGTATACACTACCAATATATAGTCTGTAAGGATATCCATACTGTATACACTACCAATATATAGTCTGTAAGGATATCCATACTGTATACACTACCAATATATAGTCTGTAAAGATATCCATACAATATCATGCACTGTATACACTACCAATATATAGTTTGTAAGGATATCCATACTGTATACACTACCAATATATAGTCTGTAAGGAAATCCATACAATATCATTCACTGTATACACTACCAATATATAGTCTGTAAGGATATCCATACTGTATACACTACCAATATATAGTCTGTAAGGATATCCATACAATATCATTCACTGTATACACTACCAATATATAGTCTGTAAGGATATACATACTGTATACACTACCAATATATAGTCTGTAAGGATATCCATACTGTATACACTACCAATATATAGTCTGTAAGGATATCCATACTGTATACACTACCAATATATAGTCTGTAAGGATATCCATACTGTATACACTACCAATATATAGTCTGTAAGGATATCCATACTGTATACACTACCAATATATAGTCTGTAAGGATATACATACAATATCATGCACTGTATACACTACCAATATATAGTCTGTAAGGATATACACACAATATCATTCACTGTATACACTACCAATATATAGTCTGTAAGGATATGCATACAATATCATTCACTGTATACACTACCAATATATAGTCTGTAAGGATATACATACAATATCGTTCACTGTATACACTACCAATATATAGTCTGTAAGGATATCCATACTGTATACACTACCAATATATAGTCTGTAAGGATATACATACTGTATACACTACCAATATATAGTCTGTAAGGATATCCATACTGTATACACTACCAATATATAGTCTGTAAGGATATCCATACTGTATACACTACCAATATATAGTCTGTAAGGATATCCATACAATATCATTCACTGTATACACTACCAATATATAGTCTGTAAGGATATACATACTGTATACACTACCAATATATAGTCTGTAAGGATATCCATACAATATCATTCACTGTATACACTACCAATATATAGTCTGTAAGGATATACATACTGTATACACTACCAATATATAGTCTGTAAGGATATACATACAATATCATTCACTGTATACACTACCAATATATAGTCTGTAAGGATATACATACTGTATACACTACCAATATATAGTCTGTAAGGATATACATACTGTATACACTACCAATATATAGTCTGTAAGGATATCCATACTGTATACACTACCAATATATAGTCTGTAAGGATATCCATACTGTATACACTACCAATATATAGTCTGTAAGGATATCCATACTGTATACACTAACAATATATAGTCTGTAAGGATATCCATACTGTATACACTACCAATATATAGTCTGTAAGGATATACATACAATATCATTCACTGTATACACTACCAATATATAGTCTGTAAGGATATACATACTGTATACACTACCAATATATAGTCTGTAAGGATATCCATACAATATCATTCACTGTATACACTACCAATATATAGTCTGTAAGGATATACATACTGTATACACTACCAATATATAGTCTGTAAGGATATACATACAATATCATTCACTGTATACACTACCAATATATAGTCTGTAAGGATATACATACTGTATTCACTACCAATATATAGTCTGTAAGGATATACATACTGTATACACTACCAATATATAGTCTGTAAGGATATACATACTGTATACACTACCAATATATAGTCTGTAAGGATATCCATACAATATCATGCACTGTATACACTACCAATATATAGTCTGTAAGGATATACATACTGTATACACTACCAATATATAGTCTGTAAGGATATACATACTGTATACACTACCAATATATAGTCTGTAAGGATATCCATACAATATAATTCACTGTATACACTACCAATATATAGTCTGTAAGGATATACATACTGTATACACTACCAATATATAGTCTGTAAGGATATCCATACAATATCAATACATTTTAATGGACGATAAAGTATTATTTTATATTATTTTATGGCCTGAGAGAATACAGCACTTCCCTTTTGTTGGTCATTAAACCAGTGGAGCTCTATGTTCTGTTCCTCTCCCATCATTCACACATGAACAGCACCTGAAGGTGGGATTATTTGGCAGCACCACGGACACCACTCCAGTCCAGTGGTGAACCTTCATACCTACAGCACCACGAACACCACTCCAGTCCAGCGGTGATCCTTCATACCTACAGCACCACGAACACCACTCCAGTCCAGTGGTGATCCTTCATACCTACAGCACCACGAACACCACTCCAGTCCAGTGGTGATCCTTCATACCTACAGCACCACGAACACCACTCCAGTCCAGTGGTGATCCTTCATACCTACAGCACCACAAACACCACTCCAGTCCAGTGGTGATCCTTCATACCTACAGCACCACGAACACCACTCCAGTCCAGTGGTGATCCTTCATACCTACAGCACCACGAACACCACTCCAGTCCAGTGGTGAACCTTCATACCTACAGCACCACGAACACCACTCCAGTCCAGCGGTGATCCTTCATACCTACAGCACCACGAACACCACTCCAGTCCAGTGGTGATCCTTCATACCTACAGCACCACGAACACCACTCCAGTCCAGTGGTGATCCTTCATACCTATAGCACCACGAACACCACTCCAGTCCAGTGGTGATCCTTCATACCTACAGCACCACACGAACACCACTCCAGTCCAGTGATGATCCTTCATACCTACAGCACCACGAACACCACTCCAGTCCAGTGGTGATCCTTCATACCTACAGCACCACGAACACCACTCCAGTCCAGTGGTGATCCTTCATACCTACAGCACCACGAACACCACTCCAGTCCAGTGGTGATCCTTCATACCTACAGCACCACGAACACCACTCCAGTCCAGTGGTGATCCTTCATACCTACAGCACCACGTTCACCACTCCAGTCCAGTGGTGATCCTTCATACCTACAGCACCACGAACACCACTCCAGTCCAGTGGTGATCATTCATACCTATAGCACCACGGACACCACTCCAGTCCAGTGGTGAACCTTCATACCTACAGCACCACGAACACCACTCCAGTCCAGTGGTGATCCTTCATACCTACAGCACCACGAACACCACTCCAGTCCAGTGGTGATCCTTCATACCTACAGCACCACAAACACCACTCCAGTCCAGTGGTGAACCTTCATACCTACAGCACCACGGACACCACTCCAGTCCAGCGGTGATCCTTCATACCTATAGCACCACGAACACCACTCCAGTCCAGTGGTGATCCTTCATACCTACAGCACCACGAACACCACTCCAGTCCAGTGGTGATCCTTCATACCTACAGCACCACGTTCACCACTCCAGTCCAGTGGTGATCCTTCATACCTACAGCACCACGTTCACCACTCCAGTCCAGTGGTGATCATTCATACCTATAGCACCACGGACACCACTCCAGTCCAGTGGTGAACCTTCATACCTACAGCACCACGAACAGAGGGATGAGGGAAAGAGAGGAGGAGGGGATAGAGGGAAAGAGGGAGGGATTCCCTTTAATTGCAATCATCCTGAGCAGCTCTGTGTGTCGTGCTGGCAGCAGCACTGCAGGGATCCACACTCCACACATACAATTAACACAGGATAGTGGGGGGCACATAATTGGGCCTTCTCCCTCTCTCCAGTCACGCTATCCTACTATGTGTGTATTTGGGTGTGTGTGTCTGCTACAGGGTGTGTGTGGCCACTGGTCCTGATTTTACTCCAAAGCTAAACACATATTCCACGTTCATACTTGGCCCTTAGTTTTCTATTGTCAGTATGTGGTTGTACAGTACATGTGGTGGAGCCTGCCCATCTGAGGGGGGTACAGCTCCATGACAGTTCCATGTTTCTTGGTTGATGCTCGTCATCTGCTTTGCCTGAACCAAAACAGTGTTGTTGTTTTTTGTTCTACGCTGGCTGGGTGATGCGTCCAGCTATTGTCTCAGTATGTTTCCTCTGTCTGTGTCTCAGTGTGTTTCCTCTGTCTGGGTCTCAGTATGTTTCCTCAGTATGTTTCCTCTGTCTGTGTCTCAGTATGTTTCCTCAGTATGTTTCCTCTGTCTGTGTCTCAGTGTGTTTCCTCTGTCTGGGTCTCAGTATGTTTCCTCAGTATGTTTCCTCTGTCTGTGTCTCAGTATGTTTCCTCAGTATGTTTCCTCTGTCTGTGTCTCAGCGTGTTTCCTCTGTCTGTGTCTCAGTATGTTTCCTCAGTATGTTTCCTCTGTCTGTGTCTCAGTGTGTTTCCTCTGTCTGTGTCTCATTGTGTTTCCTCTGTCTGTGTCTCAGTGTGTTTCCTCTGTCTGTGTCTCAGTGTGTTTTCTCTGTCTGTGTCTCAGTGTGTTTCCTCTGTCTGTGTCTCAGTGTGTTTCCTCTGTCTGTCTCAGTGTGTTTCCTCTGTCTGTGTCTCAGTGTGTTTCCTCTGTCTGTGTCTCAGTGTGTTTCCTCTGTCTGTGTCTCAGTGTGTTTCCTCTGTCTGTGTCTCAGTGTGTTTCCTCTGTCTGTCTCAGTATGTTTCCTCAGTATGTTTCCTCTGTCTGTGTCAGTATGTTTCCTCTGTCTGTGTCTCAGTGTGTTTCCTCTGTCTGTGTCTCAGTGTGTTTCCTCTGTCTGTGTCTCAGTATGTTTCCTCTGTCTGGGTCTCAGTATGTTTCCTCTGTCTGTGTCTCAGTGTGTTTCCTCTGTCTGGGTCTCAGTATGTTTCCTCTGTCTGTGTCTCAGTATGTTTCCTCAGTATGTTTCCTCTGTCTGTGTCTCAGTATGTTTCCTCTGTCTGTGTCTCAGTGTGTTTCCTCTGTCTGGGTCTCAGTGTGTTTCCTCTGTCTGTGTCTCAGTATGTTTCCTCTGTCTGTGTCTCAGTATGTTTCCTCTGTCTGGGTCTCAGTATGTTTCCTCTGTCTGTGTCAGTATGTTTCCTCTGTCTGTGTCTCAGTGTGTTTCCTCTGTCTGTGTCTCAGGGTGTTTCCTCTGTCTGTGTCTCATTGTGTTTCCTCTGTCTGTGTCTCATTGTGTTTCCTCTGTCTGTGTCTCAGTGTGTTTCCTCTGTCTGGGTCTCAGTATGCTTCCTCAGTATGTTTCCTCTGTCTGTGTCTCAGTATGTTTCCTCTGTCTGTGTCTCAGGGTGTTTCCTCTGTCTGTGTCTCATTGTGTTTCCTCTGTCTGTGTCTCATTGTGTTTCCTCTGTCTGTGTCTCAGTGTGTTTCCTCTGTCTGTGTCTCAGTGTGTTTCCTCTGTCTGTGTGTCATTGTGCTTCCTCTGTCTGGGTCTCAGTGTGTTTCCTCTGTCTGGGTCTCAGTATGTTTCCTCTGTCTGTGTCTCAGTATGTTTCCTCTGTCTGTGTCTCAGTATGTTTCCTCTGTCTGTGTCTCATTGTGTTTCCTCTGTCTGTGTCTCAGTGTGTTTCATCTGTCTGTGTCTCAGTGTGTTTCCTCTGTCTGTGTCTCAGTATGTTTCCTCTGTCTGTGTCTCAGTATGTTTCCTCTGTCTGTGTCTCAGTGTGTTTCCTCTGTCTGTGTCTCAGTATGTTTCCTCTGTCTGTGTCTCAGTATGTTTCCTCTGTCTGTGTCTCAGGGTGTTTCCTCTGTCTGTGTCTCATTGTGTTTCCTCTGTCTGTGTCTCAGTGTGTTTCATCTGTCTGTGTCTCAGTGTGTTTCCTCTGTCTGTGTCTCAGTATGTTTCCTCTGTCTGTGTCTCAGGGTGTTTCCTCTGTCTGTGTCTCAGTATGTTGCCTCTGTCTGTGTCTCAGTATGTTTCCTCAGTATGTTTCCTCTGTCTGTCTCAGTATGTTTCCTCTGTCTGGGTCTCAGTATGTTTCCTCAGTATGTTTCCTCTGTCTGTCTCAGTATGTTTCCTCTGTCTGTGTCTCAGTGTGTTTCCTCTGTCTGTGTCTCAGTGTGTTTTCTCTGTCTGTGTCTCAGTGTGTTTCCTCTGTCTGTGTCTCAGTGTGTTTCCTCTGTCTGTGTCTCATTGTGTTTCCTCTGTCTGTGTCTCAGTGTGTTTCCTATGTCTGGGTCTCAGTATGTTTCCTCAGTATGTTTCCTCTGTCTGTGTCAGTATGTTTCCTCAGTATGTTTCCTCTGTCTGTGTCAGTATGTTTCCTCTGTCTGTGTCTCAGTGTTGGCAGGGTGTTGTCTCAGGGTTAATTAAGACACACAGCTCATCTCTACCTGATGAGGGTCAGAACACAGAGGCAGCTCTGCATCACATTAATCTAACCCCAATTTATGCTGACACACACACACACACACACACACACACACACACACACACACACACACACACACACACACACACACACACACACACACACACACAGAGCTGCATCACATGAATCCTCAATGTATGTTGTCTTGACTCCTGCTGATAGATACCACACTCATCTGCATCCAAAATCACACAGGCACACATATAGTACACACACTCCTGTTCACACACACTTACACACATGCAAGCACACATGCAAGCACACATGCACACTTAAGTACACACGTGCACACACACATTTTAGCTGCCTGCTCCGTCATCCAGTGGTGATGATGATCCTGCTGTTTTGACTTCCTGTTTCTGATTCATCCTTCCGTCTCTCTGAAAACATACACACATGCGCGCGCACACACCGACACACGTACTACTGGGCTGCTACTCCGGGCTACTACTCCGGGCCACTACTCCGGGCCACTACTCCGGGCCACTACTCCGGGCCGCTACTCCGGGCCTCTACTCCGGGCCGCTACTTTGGGCCTCTACTCGGGCCTCTACTCCGGGCCGCTACTCCGGGCCTCTACTCCGGGCCGCTACTTTGGGCCTCTACTCGGGCCGCTACTTCGGGCCGCTACTCGGGCCGCTACTCGGGCCACTACTCCGGGCCGCTACTTCGGGCCTCTACTCCGGGCAACTACTCCGGGCCACTACTCCAGGCAACTACTCCAGGCCGCTACTCCAGGCCGCTACTCCGGGCCGCTACTCCAGGCCGCTACTCCAGGCCGCTACTCCGGGCCGCTACTCCGGGCAACTACTCCGGGCCACTACTCCGGGCCGCTACTCCGGGCAACTACTCCGGGCCACTACTCCGGGCAACTACTCCGGGCCGCTACTCCGGGCAACTACTCCAGGCAACTACTCCGGGCCGCTACTCCGGGCAACTACTCCGGGCCACTACTCCGGGCCGCTACTCCGGGCCACTACTCCGGGCCACTACTCCGGGCCGCTACTCCGGGCAACTACTCCGGGCAGCTACTCCGGGCCGCTACTCCGGGCCGCTACCAAATCCCTTACCTACTCCCTTACCTACTACTCTCACCAACTGCTGCCAGACCCCATACACACTACCCTCCACCTACACACTATCCTACACACTACCCTCCACCTGCACACTATCCTACACACTACCCTCCACCTACACACTATCCTAGACACCACCCTCCACCTACACACTATCCTAGACACCACCCTCCACCTACACACTATCCTACACACTACCCTTCACCTACACCTAAAATACTGTTGGGTTGTATCAGATGATTAATAGTGGCTTGGTGTGTGCAAGTCATTGGCCACACAAATACATCTGGGCCAAACTTATTATTATATGAACCGTCCACACAAATACATCTGGGCCCAACTTATTATTATATGAACCGTTCACACAAATACATCTGGGCCCAACTTATTATTATATGAACCGTCCACACAAATACATCTGGGCCCAACTTATTATTATATGAACCGTTCACACAAATACATCTGGGCCCAACTTATTATTATATGAACCGTCCACACAAATACATCTGGGCCCAAATTATTATTATATGAACCGTTCACACAAATACATCTGGGCCCAAATTATTATTATATGAACCGTTCACACAAATACATCTGGGCCCAAATTATTATTATATGAACCGTTCACACAAAGTTACAGTTAAGATTGGAAGCATTTTAAAAATGAAGGATATTACCTCTTTAAAAACAAGTGAGTGCTTTAGTCTGAATGAATGGTCTCCCTCGCTGGGTTTGCACCACCCCTCCCTCGTTTCCCTCCCTCTCACTCCCGAAAGGTTAACGGTGAGAGGCCCTCCTGGAGACGCACAAGTCACCTCCTTTAATTGCCTTTTCTCATCCTTCCTGTTCTCCACTGGGGTCAGCTCTGTCCACTGCAGGACCAGACAGAGGGATCTTTCTGCAGCATACACAGACACGTCACTGAGGCACTCAGGCTGAACTGAGAACCGGAGGCAAGGATGGTAGGGGCATGGGAGGGGGCAGGGGAGGTGTGTGTGTGTGTGTGTGTGTGTGTGTGTGTGTGTGTGTGTGTGTGTGTGTGTGTGTGTGTGTGTGTGTGTGTGTGTGTGTGTGTGTGGCACTTCAATTGTCTGCACTTACACACACAGTATCTCATTAGAAGCAGAGGGGTGCTGTAGTGTACCTATGTTGGCTAATTGAGCTGCAGTGGTCACCAGGCCTCAGTACCGCCCTCATCCATGAAACAGCTGACACCAGCACTGCAATGCTCACTATTTCTTATAGAGATGACGATATTAGCTGGGAGATCTAACCTGGATAGAAACTTCAGAAACCATGTAGAAAATTCCCCATATTTCTCATTTCTGGTATTGAAAAGTGGCTACAGTTTTACTATGAGAGTGTGCGTGGTAGAACATCATTAGAAGTTTGATTTGTAGAAACGCTGTATCTGAACAAGTTATCAGGTTGACCTTGAAACATGCAATTCTATGAACTGATGAAAGGAAATGGTTTCATGCTTTTCAAATGAGAGGTTTTCATCTGTAGGCTACTCTGTTCTGCCATGCGACTAATAATGAATAAACTGAATAGTGAATACAAATGAAATGGTGAATAAATGTAACATCTTTCCAGAGAATGATCCAAGATGTGTCACATGCACAAGTACAGTCAAATGCCTTTCTTGCAAGCTCCAATCCTAACATTTTAAAATATATATTTTTCTACCTTTTACCTTTTTTACCTTTATTTAACTAGGGAAGTCAGTTAAGAACAAATTCTTATAACCTCTTAGACATTGTAAAGACAATTTGAAAATGACCATTCTAAACTTCTAAAAGTGACATAAAAGTGTCATAATGACCTCTTCCTAACACCAGCTCAATGATTCTCTGGTGTGGATTGTCAGCAGAAGACTGTGATGTGATATGAGCTCTACACGTTGCTAGCATTAGCCTGGCTGTGTGGCTGAACCATAGAATCAGGAGTAGAATGAACATCCCCATCGAAAGCAGTGCTCCGTAGACTGATGGACTGTCTGTTCTACTCATTCTACTTCTAGGAGGCCATTTGAGTCAGAGCTCTGGGTGTGAGAGGATATCATTAGGAACTGACAGCAGAACAGATGAGTTGTGTTATCTCACTCTCACATCTAAAACGCTATGGCTGAGGGAGATGGATAGAAAGAGAGAGAGCCAGAGCGAGCGTGAGATAGAAAGATGGAAAGAAGAGAGTGAGATGGAGGTAATGGAGAAGGGGGGGGGGTAGAGACAGAGAAAAGAGATTTGAGAAAAGGCTCATTCCCATCTGACAGGTAGAGATTGGGCATGAAGGTGTCTACCGTCTTTAATTCATTCTGTTTGGGGAGGACTGGTCTGGGTTCAGAGTGCCATTGGAAAAGCAGCATGTTATTAAAGTAACTTCCCAAATAACATGCCAAAGGAAAATATTACTATATAAAATCATGAGCATATATTTTTTGAAGGTGCTTCCTGGCTGGATACACGTATGTGCAGTAATTCACAGAATGGCAGGTGTTGTGCTGGATCAGTATACAGTATATAGGTTGGCCACACAGAAATATGGCTGACCTTCTCCAGTAGGAGTGGACAGCATTAGGCTGTGTGTCCCTAAGCAGAGCCCTTCCTTACCATGTCACCACTGCTGCTGGCTGCAAACCCTCGGACCTTCTTACCCAGACCTCACGGAGGGGACTTTTAATCCACTTTACAAGGTTCTGGGTTTCACTAGTGCCCCATTATAAATGAATATCATATATAATACAGTGTAGTAGTGTAATGATATTCTGCTCTGGAGCACAGCTCCGGCCAGTCAGCCATTTCCTTCTCCTCCGCCCACTGACTAGGCACCATGGCACAGAGGAGAGGAAGCTGTGGAACAGCTATGAATACAGGTGGGACAACCAGGTGGGGATGTTGTGTATGTGTGTGTCTCAACATAATTACAGATAATACGTCCAGAAGAGACACATTTGGAGTTCCTTGCTGCCATTGAGCTGCAGAACTACAAGGAATGATTTGTAGGTCATCATATGGAATCTGTTAACCATGTACAGAGTTTAGAGATCACTACATTGGCGTGGGTTTTGAATTACACACACTTCACAATCAAATCTAAGAACGTTTTAGTTGGACCACCATTTTGTTCTCTTCTCTGTTCTGTTACTACCACAGGACTGCAACATACCAAGGTGTGGATTTATGGAACATTAAAGTCCTCTTTTAATATAAAGCACATGTATGGAACTGTTGGACAGCAAGCTACAGTAGACTCTATGATTCAGGATTGTTCTTTTTCCTTCTTTTACAGTAAGGAGCGAGGCGTGAATTAAAGGCATGGTGAAAGTTTGCAGCTTTACAGAAAGCTCTGAAAATAAACTGCCCAAATGGATCTTGCGGTTTTAAAATGAGAGAGAAGTGATGAAGAAAACGACGTGCCCTGTGATTCTGGCCTTTTGACTCTGGATGTTTGAAATGTTTCTGTTTTGCTGAACTGGAAGGGTGACAACGCAGGTGGGCAACAACGCAGGAGCAACAGTTGCTAAGGAACAGGGTTCTAACGTTTCCACGGTGATCAGAGCGTTATGACCCAAACAGTGCAGGGCTCACTTCTCTCTCCCCCTCTCCCCTGCCTTCTCCTCACCCCTATTACACCCCCTCCTGTCCCCCTCTCCCTCCCCTGGGTGTGCGTTGTGTGTCCAGGTCAACTGGACCAAATCTGTTTGAGCGGCTGCCATCACACGTTCACACACTTGGCCAGAGCTCACTCATACACATGCAAACCCACACATGCTCACACGCTCACGGCAGGAAATTAGTGTTTGTTCGGACAAGGCGCCTCTTCCTGTGCGCTCCCTAAGGGCTCCCTCTGGTCTGGGTTCTCATTGTGTGCGCTTGCTTTTGCCTTCCCCACTCCACAACTTGCTTATTCTCTCTCTATTCTCTTGGATCCCTCTTGCCTATTCCGTCTTTATCCTTTGGACCCTGTCTCATCTCTCTGCTCCCTCTCTCTTCTCTGGTCTCGCTGTCCTCATTCCTCATCCCCTCCCTCCTCCCTCCTCTGTTTTGTTCCCTTCTCTCTCCCAAAGCCAGTGGATGGAGGTGGTCTGTTAGAGGATCTATTTCACTCAGAACTCAGAGACACGTTACAAGGAGCTGTCAGACAGTCAATACAATAGGACTTTGTCTGTGATCACTTTTAATGCTGAATGTCTCATTTGACATTTCCTTGCAAGTGGCCAAACTCAGTCTTTATATGGACGATTTTAAATGGCAGCATATTTATCGAAATCAGGAGAGAATAAACAGTGAAATGGAATGGATTCTGTGTGTGAGATTCAACTGGAGGACTGGAAGAAATCTGAGAGGCTGTGTAGACCAAAGAGATATTGGCCTGCATGTGTGTGTGCATGTTTGTGCATGTGTGTGTAACGACAAAGCCTTGGTCTGTGCTTGCTGTTTGCTTAAGGTGGCATGAGTCGGCGAGACTCAAACAGGAGCCTGTTTTTGCATGACCTGCCAAGCGCCCGACTGACGTTTAGCTCACACACACACACACACGCGCACACACACACACACACACACACACACACACACACACACACACACACACACACACACACACACACACACACACACACACACACACACACACACACACACACACACACACACACACACACACACACACACACACACACACACACACACGCATCAGCCACATTTTTTCAACACAGCACCAGATCCAGACAGCCATTTTTATTCTTCAGACATAGACCCGTTGAAAGCAGCTACAGTACAGCTGTGAGCAACATTTTTTTATTTCACCTTTATTTAACCAGGTAGACTAGTTGAGAACAAGTTCTCATTTACAACTGTGACCTGGCCAAGATAAAGCAAAGCAGTGCGACACAAACAACACAGAGTTACACATGGAATAAACAAACATACAGTCAATAACACAATAGACAAATCTACATACAGTGTGTGGAAATGAGGTAAGATTAGGGAGGCAAGGCAATAAATAGGCCATAGTGGCGAAATAATTCAAATTTAGCAATTCAACAGTGATAGATGTGCAGAAGATGAATGTGCAGATAGAGATAGTGGGCTGCAGAGGAGCAACAAAAATTAAATAACAATATGGGGATGAGATAGTTGCGTGGGATATTTACAGATGGGCAATGATCTGTAAGCTGCTCTGACAACTGATGTTTAAAGTTAGTGAGGAAGATATGAGTCTCCAGCTTCAGTGATTTTTGCAATTCGTTCCAGTCATTGGCAGCAGAGAACTGGAAGGAAAGGCAGCCAAAGGAGGAATTGACTTTGGGGGTGACCAGTGAAATATACCTGCTCTGACGAGGAGGAGTAGTAAGGATCGGAGGACCAATGTGCAGTGTGGTACGTGTTCATGCTCTTTATTAAAACAATGCAACAAAACAATCAACGACACGTGAAATAACCAACCGAAACAGTTCCATGTGGAACACACAGACACAGAAAATAAACACCCACGAAACACAAGTGGGAAAAAGCTACCTAATTATGATTCTCAATCAGAGACAACTAACGACACCTGCCTCTGATTGAGAACCATACCAGGCCAAACGCAAAACACAACATAGAAAACAGAACATAGACAACCCACCCAACTCACGCCCTGACCATACTAAACAAAGACATAACAAAAGAACTAAGGTCAGAACGTGACAATGGTGACCAGTGAGCTGAGATAAGGCGGGGCTTTACCTAGCAAAGACTTGTAGGTGACCTGGAGCCAGTGGGTTTGGCGATGAATATGAAGAGAAAGCCAGCCAAAGAGAGCATACAGGTCGCAGTGGTGGGTAGTATATGGGGCATTGGTAACACAACGGATGGTAATGTGATAGACTACATCCAATTTGCTGAGTAGAGTGTGGAGGCTATTTTGTAAATGACGTCGCCAAAGTCAAGGATCGGTAGGATAGTCAGTTTTACGAGGGTATGTTTGGCAGCATGAGTGAAGGATGCTTTGTTGTGAAATAGGAAGCCGAAGTTAGATGTAATTTTGGATTGGAGATGCTTAATGTGAGTCTGGAAGGAGAGTTTACAGTCTAACCAGACACCTAGGTATTTGTAGTTGTCCACATATTATAAGTCAGAACCGTCCAGAGTAGTGATGCTAGATAGCTGGGCAGGTGCGGGCAGCGATTGGTTGAGGGTAGCCTAGTGGTTAGAGCGTTGGACTAGTAACCGAAAGGTTGCAAGTTCAAATCCCAAGCTGACAAGGTAAAAATCTGTCGTTCTGCCCCTGAACAAGCAGTTAACCCACTGTTCCTAGGCCGTCATTGAAAATAAGAATTTGTTCTTAACTGACTTGCCTCGTTAAATAAAGGAACATTTAAATAAAAAGAGCATGCATTTAGTTTTACTTGCATTTAAGAGCAGTTGGAGGCCATGGAAGGAGAGTTGTATGGCATTGAAGCTCATCTGGAGGTTTCTTAACACAGTGTCCAAAGATGGACCAGATGTATACAGAATGGTGTCGTCTACGTAGAGGTGGATCAGAGAATCACCAGCAGCAAGAGCGACATCATTGATGTATACAGAGAAAAGAGGGCCTGAGAATTGAATCCTGTGGCATCCCCAGATGTCCGGACAACATTCCCTCCGATTTGACACACTGAACTCTGTCTGCGAGGTAGTTTGTGAACCAGGGGATGGCAGTCATTTGAGAAACCAAGGCTGTTGAGTCTGCCGATAAGAATGCGGTGATTGGCACAGTCAAAAGCCTTGGCCAGGACGATGAATACGGCTGCACAATATTGTCTTTTATTGCTGGCGGTTATGATATCGTTTAGGACCTTGAGCGTGGCTGAGGTGCACCCATGACCAGCTCGGAAACCAGATTGCATAGTGGAGAAGGTATGGTGGGATTCGAAATGGTCGGTGATCTGTTTGTTAACTTGGCATTCGAAGACCTTAGAAAGGCAGGGTAGAATAGATATAGGTCTGTCACAGTTTGGGTCTAGAGTGTCTCCCCTTTGAAGAGTGGGATGACCGTGGCAGCTTTTCAATCTTTGGGGATCTCAGACAATATGAAAGAGAGGTTGATCAAGCTAGTAAAAGGGGTTGCAACAATTGCGGCGGATCATTTTAGAAAGAGAGGGTCCAGATTGTCTAGCCCAGCTGATTTGTAGGGGTCCAGATTTTGCAGCTCTTTCAGAACATTAGCTATCTGGATTTGGGTGAAGGAGTAATGGGGGAGACTTGGGCGAGTTGCTGTGTGGGTGCAGAGCTGTTGACCGGGGTAGAGGTAGCCAGGTGGAAAGCATGGCCAGCCGTAGAGTAATGCTTATTGAAATTCTCAATTATCGTGGATTTATCGGTGGTGACAGTGTATCGTAGCCTCAGTGCAGTGGGCAGCTGGGAGGAGGTGCTCTTGTTCTCTATGGACTTTACAGTGTCCCAGAACTTTTGGGAGTTTGTGCTACAGGATGCAAATTTCTGTTTGAAAAAGCTAGCCTTGGCTTTTCCTAACTGCCTGTGTATATTGGTTCCTAACTTCCCTCCTCCATGAGGGGAGGGGCTAAGAGAATGGACCAA